>NC_025999.2:4447043-4632388 GCF_000442705.2 Elaeis guineensis
TAAGAGCACTTGCTACATAGGTAGGAGCTTAATCTGCAATACCAGTTGTAAGCTGGCCTTCCAGATTCAACCCATTAATCCTGTCAGCTTGTCCGAAATTCCCGATTCATCCTGTCACTTGCCAAAGAAACAATAACCATTCCAAATGTTAGTACCTAGTGCCAAATCAGTCTTAATAGGTCCACAAAAAGCAATGAATCATCTTGAATATCTACAGCAAAGCTAATAGATCTGCCTAAATTTACATACATATGTATGTGTACATACATACATACACCTTTTTCCTTGAAGCACATGAGTATTAAATATATTTAGGTAAGCAGCTCCTTGAATGGAAGAAATTTTTCAATTTTTATTTGTTTAAGCATAATCATTCACACACCAGAATTGTTCACTGGCACGGCAACAAGCAAATCAAAGCAGTTAGTTTACAGCTGGTGCAAATTGATCACCCTGTTATAGCACCAGACATGTTTTAAAAAATTATAATGATGAATTGATGATGACTCTATTTGTTATCCAAATGAAGAAGGGCACAGAATACTCCATTTTATATCATGCAATAAAACCCATTTGTTTAGAGAATCCACCGGTCATTTTTAAAAACTTGCTGAAAATCCCAAAAATGTAGACCTGTATAAGACCAATAACAATTGCTAGGTTCCATGCATTGGGATTAATTACAAAGTTACCTGATAACCAAAATTATAACTGAAATGAACAACTTAGAGGGCAACATTACCATGATGCATGTAATAGAAAGCAGGATACTGTAAGATCACTAACAAAGATCAGTTTTCATGTTAATAGCTAAGTATAGACGTATAATATGACATTATCCAATTTAGCACTATCAGATGATAAAGCAGCAATTTTTTGAAATAATTTATAACAAAAGAATCTAACACAGAGGGCAGTAAATAAACTAACCTGAACACCTTTTACTTGCATCTGTTGGATCAGTTCAGTAAAAACACCTGGAAATGTAATGGACTTCTTAGTTAAAACAAAACGATAACTGAGATAGTATGCCACATGCTAACAAAGAGAGATTTCAAATTTGCAGCAATCTAATGGAGCATATCAAAATACATCCCACCATCATTTACTCTGTTACTTGAGTGACTGCAATTTTTTTTCCCCAAAAAACTCTCTCAGGAGAAGAACATAGTGATATTCCTATAGTGCCACATGCTCATCATAATACTCTCACAAAGATATATGATCTTTTCCATTAACTTGTGATGATGACGAGTGCAGATTTGGAAAAACAAACTAACAACTCCAATAGTTTTGCCAGTAAAAATAACTATGCAACAGTATGCTACGCAATAAACTTATCAATGCTCATTGGAAATGATGGTCAAGCTAAAGTCGAATTTGGAAAACAAGCAATTGCAGCTATGGATGCACATATGACATAACAGATTTACATCATAATACTTGAATTGTTTCTATAAGCAAACCATTCAAGTGAACAAACAACCTACAGCTAAAGAACTATAAAACCTCTATGATGTTAAATCGTTAATCCTATTAAAAGTTTCAGTATAATTTGAACCAAACATCTTAAGAAATTAAAGCATGAACAGAAGCAGGATCTATTCCATACTCTAAACCTCTTCCGTTTACAATCGGGTGCAAAGTTGATGACACTAATTATCCACCACCAGATAATGCAACCAGTGAAATCCAAAAAAACAGAGGCAAACAAAGAGAGATCCAGAAAAAGTATAACATCGTATGGCTTCAGTAGTTGTCTTCGCATGGTAGTTTGATCACCATAAGCCCCTGGACTATGCAGATGTTAATGAGACAACAATAAGGCCTCCAACATTGTGTGGTCCATATCTTGGGCTATAAAGAAGATCAAGATCCAGTCACATAAAAAGATATTTTCAGAGAAAGCATTGAGATTGATATAAGGTGCAATTGAGAAGACAAGAGATGAGTATATCAGAGGAAACACATGGTTTACTCTAACCAAGAACAAGGAGTGGAGAACTGAGATCACTTGGGCAAATGTAAAAATAGAAGCTTGAGATATGGATATGCTCAGCTTGGCATCAAAGGGCTAGGAAAGAAGCAGGGGTAACCAAAGATGATTAAAATATAATTCTGATAAAATACCAATAAAAGTTTTGTTGGTAGTGATTGCACCAAAAATGCATTCCATATGGGGCATTAGTTCATTTTCATTTCCACTAAAAATGCATTCCATATAGTTTATTTTGTTTCTATTATTTTTTGGATCCACGACCTGATAAACCTTTCCTCCAAAATTCTAGTTTGACAACTGATCCCAACTGACCTTGTCTAATTAATTAACACCATAACAATTTCAAATAACATAAACCATGAAAGCTCCTAGATATCAATAGTTGAGTTGTCTGTCACAAGAACAAAAGAGTACAAGCTTAAAAAAAGATCTTTGCTGTAGATCCATTTTGATAGAAATTTTGCTGGCCTGGCCACAGCTAGTATTTAAGCTTCAGATAATTACTTCTTCCTTCGCATTAGCAAGTTACTTATACCTTCTTATAACCTCCCAGCCCACTTCTTTTCATGCCCACCAAATTGCCTCTTGCAGAACTCTATCGTATAATTTTCCAAGTTAATAACATGTGGATCTCTCCAATCTTTCTGCATCTTACCTATCATATACATAAGTTGAGTATTTAACCTTACTAGGTCTTTTGCATCATTATTTACTAATTTAAATCTTCCAAACTCCCCAGAATACTTTACTTTCATCATATATATGACAAAGACTACTTGATCAAGTTCTGGATCTCACCATTCCAGCACCAATTTCTTAACATGTATACCTTTGTCTTTAGATCTCCATGAACTCTTCCAATCATCTAAAAGATATGTCATTTAATACCATGTCAAAACTGGCTCAATTCTGAAGTTCCTCCTGGAAGATTTTTTTCCCTCAAAGGATGCTGCATTGTTGCCAATGTCATTATAAGGCATGTTAACCTTTCATTTCTTTCCTTCAAGATTTGGCAAGCATATCCACTTACACTAAGTAACACTGTGCAGAATGACTGTTTATCGGCATCATCAATTATTCTTACATGTTGACCTTTTTTCTTTAATCTGTTTTCAAACATATTATATTTCAGGCAGGCTCTATCCATTCTTCAAAATATAACTACTTTCTCATTTATCTTCTCATAAAATACATTTTAATCTCCCCCTGTAAGCCAATTGCTGGAGCTTTATCCACAATGCTATCAAAACCTCTACTGTCTTTGTCTACTCCCTAAATGACCATAGAGTTGCAGCCTACAAATATCCTTTCTCCTTTTGGACTACCTTAAATTGCACCGTGCATCTCCTCCTTGAATTACTTCTTTATTCTTTCCTCCAATTGTACTCATGGTGCATGAGCATCGCATCAATAATTTCCACACCAAACAGCAATCAGCTATTAGTCAAATATCCTTGTCGCAACTATAGATTTTGTCCTTTTTGCATCTTTAACTAATTTCTCATATCATGCTTCTGGCCATATAAAGTTGTAACTATTACCAATATGGTTAAGATTTCCTCCTACCATTCGCTTTCTTATAAACATGCAAGTAATCTCCTTTTCACCATTTCATATCCAATCTTCAATCTAACTCCATATATTCCATCTTCTTCCACACACATAGTTATTCTACCCTCCCATGCTTCATTCCAATTGTAGTCTCTCTCCTCTTTGTCACTTCAAACAAGCATCATGACATAACATTGTTCCTCACGCATCCTAAACCCTTGCAGCACGTAATTTACTGGGTGCAGCTTATATGATCCTTCGCATCACATGTGTCCCAAGATAAGTAGTTGAACCACAACTTATGGGGGTACCCCCAAGCCAATCATACTGGTTTCACAACTCAATCAAATTAAATTGTTCCGCAATGCTTATAAGGAACTTCCAAACACCAACAAAAAAAATCATAATAGGATATGTTACGTAGTTTGAGGTTTTCTAGGATTCGTTGTCAACCTAACTTCCAGATTCACCTTTTACCTACACCAGGGATTGACAGTAATTATGATTGTGAACTTTCTAATATGTAACAAAAACACCAGCTACCATCTAATTAAGGCTGTATTGATACCCACTATTTTCTTGTAGGCATGTTTTTCAATATCACAACTCTTCTGATTGTAGATCTAATCAAGGCTATATTGATGTTTTCTTGTAGGCTATATTGATGTCTAGTTCGCTTCAGTATCTTTTATATTCCTACCTAATGCAATCCTACAGACATAGATTGCATGAGAAATCACAACTCTTATGATTGTACATCTATTTAGGTTGTTTGGGGTTAAAAAGAATGATTAAGATCGCAATGCTCTAAGTGTGTTATACAAGATTGTGTTGGATCAATCAACATGCATTGAGCAAATGGAATGCATGCACAATTGGGCTTCCCAACCCAACTCCCAATACAGCTTTAAGATAAGAAGCAAATGTACTTGATGAGAATTCAAAGAACAGATTACCTGGCTAATATGATCACAATAATTAACCTATATGATAGAATAATGAAGACCACAAATTTCAAGCTTAATCCAAACTGCTTAGGAGCAACTTTCAGAATCCTTCGCCAGACATTCAAGGTTTCACATCCATTCTAACTACAAGCTTTTCCAATTCACTTCTCACAATATGATAGAATAACAAAAGCCATGAATTTCAAACTTAAATCCAAACTTCTTGGGAATATCTTTCAGAATCCTTCACCAATAACTCATAGTTGCATCCAATCTAACTGCAAGCATTCCCAATCCACTTTTCATAACTCCCATCCATGCAATTTGAAATCCTTTCTATCCTGACAATGAAGCAAACTTGCACTTCCTTGCCAAAACATCTTTAGATCCACAAGTCATACCACCTTAGTGGGATTACAACTAAGTTCTCTAACCGGTGAATTCCCTGTACTTCCTTTAAAGAACTCATTCATTGCTCCACTTGTCCTAATTGCACAACAATCCATTCAACCTTATTTTCTCTCTACAATAAACTTAAAAGCCTGGATCTATTTTCTTTTGCAAATATATGAAAAATATAATATTATGGGCCAAGGTTGGCAAACACAGTATCGGAGTCTATGCCGGCCGGCCGGAGGTACGGATCAGTATAGGTCCGTACCGAACCGAACTGGCACAACCAACATAGAGGAGAAGAGAACCAGGACAAGGAAAAAAGAGAGAGGGAAGGGGGAGGGGAGGGAGGGGGAGGAAAAGAAAAAGAGAGAGGGGAAGCTGCAGGAGAGGCTGCTGGAGGGCCTCTGACTGACTGTCGTGGCCGTCGAGCAGTGCAATCGCGGCCTCTGACACCGCGAACGTGAAACAGGAGCGATCACTCCTGTTTCATGAAGTTTTTTTATAAAAACCCTGATTACAGTGAAGCCGGCAATGGGTGTGCTGGCTTCACTATTCATCTTTATTTAAAAAAAAGCCGACGAGTGAACTAGGACGGTTGCCCCTATTCCACAGTCGCAGCTCCACCAATGCATTTTTCACGATCCAATGGCCACGACGGCCATCCGGCAACCTCTCCGCCGGCTACGCCTCCCTCCGATACCATCACTCCCTCCTCTCTCTCTCTTTCTTGCTTGATTAAATGTCCTATCAGATGACGCCGAGTTGCGGCGGCTCTCCGACGGCCTCAACGGACCACTGCCGACCTCCAACGGCTACATCCCTTATCTGTCTCCCCTCTCTCTCTCTTCCTCTCTTTCCCTCTCCTTCCTCTGATGTGCCATTTTGCTCAGCCAAACCGTCCCAATTTGCCGTCGGGACGGCTCAGAACGCCTTGAACCATCAGATTCGAGATGATTCGGCGATCCTTGTTATGAGCTATTTTTCCATCTCACAAAGAGTTACCTTGGAGCTTAATGCAAGACATCATTTACACAACCCCCTCGAGGCAGAATCTTTACACTTCATCTACTTGATACTAATTCTGTAATATGTTTTTTCATCTATATAACTCTATAAATAGGATAATAAAAAATGATAACATTATAGGATCTATTAGCACAAATTAGATTTGACCATGGCAGCAATACATACATATCTGAACCTCATGACAAGACCAAGATTCGGCCTGTCTAGCTCAGAATCTTAACACTATTTGCTGACAGCAGAAAATTGAACCTCATGACTCAGTTTGACTTAACCTGATCACTCAGCATGACTATCAAAAAATTTGATCTTGACCTAACAAAGCATGAACCACGAGTATGTCAAAAGCCTGCACTCTCATGAGTACAAGTGGATCATACCCAAAACAGGGATCCTCCGAAATATAATATTTTGGTCAACTACACATAATGACTCTATTAATGTCATTAGTCCAAATGATGTGTCATGTATCCAATACAAACATAATGACATAAAGTGTAGTTGAGATAAGAGGAAATCAAAAAAGAAAAAAGAAAAAGTTCACCAAGAGATTAGTCCACTAGACTTAATCATTCAAGTGATCTAATGTAAGTCTAGCTTTTCTAGTTTAACAAGGTGATCTACAATTATATGCATCAAGCACAATTGCCTCTCGCTATATGTTTAATGTCTTGTTGATATTTACACTTTATACACTTTATAGTGGTGTTTACACTGTTAACAAAAAATATTAACAATTTTTGTTTTATGCAGCTGCCTTTGGAATTTAGGGCTACCATGAATAATTATACCCCTATAGTTTAAGTTGGTGAAATATATAATGAATAATCTAATGATTTTCTGATGGAGAAAAAAATAATGCATGTTTCACATTTGCCAATCTTTTTGTTGCTTCCAGTTATCCATGCCCTTACTGGATGGAGCCTGCAACATGCCTCACCTCCATCATTATACACGACAGACACCAAAGCAGGGGCTTCAACCAATCAAAGATAATACAATCACGCACTGAAAGTGCCATTTAGCAACCCCCCATTAAGTGAAACTCATTATGTTCAGAAGGTTGCCTCTATATAGATCAAAGATCAAGAACTGATAAGACAGTCAAAACTCTCTTCTTTTAAATCTGCCTGCCTTTTTTCAACTATGAAGAATGGCCATGCTTGACCTTTGTACAAGACCATTTTTGTTTCATAAACTTCTAACTTTTTGCTTGGATTTTGTTCCAGTACCGTCTTCCACAATAATAACATGTCAATAACAAGGATAAGATAATATTTGCATGTTTCCAGAAGAACTATACTAGAATTTGCTTGCTTATCAATGATCAAGCATCTCCCTAGTTTTCCAAATGTTACTGAAAAAACTCATAGATCAAACAAGAAATGGTCTCCCATCACCTAAGAACACTTTACCCTGACACATTATCTTTTATCATTCCCACAAGGAAGGAACACGTGTGATATCCATTGAAGTGCCACTACAAAAAATATAAGCTTAACAAGGATGCATTGGCCCCTACAGAAAAGAATGGATGATATTAATGGAAAGCCCATTGTGGAAATCAATAATCTGAATTCTGTTCAGATTCTAGCATGCCGAACTACAACAACAGTCTCACAATATCATGCCATTGTTAGAGTTCTTATAGATGCAAGGCATTAGGTGCTCATTTACATCTCTTGGAGTCAATGTTATCCGCTTTTCTGTCTCATCAGTTATTTAGATCCAGTCTTATATGGTGTTTAAGTGAACCTTGTTCATTAAATAGTTCTATCAGGTTCCATATGCAGGCCAATAAGATCAAAGAGCAAATCAGCAATGTAGAAGAAGGCATTCACAATGCACATCTTCTTTGAGGAGAATAACATGATTTCAACTAAAAAAAGCCTCATAGACGAACTGCATAAAGTTTTACGAAATCTGCATGTAGCAACAATTTCAATCCCAAAAAAAAAAAAAACACTTGTGCCGTTTCTTGTTTACATCAGATCAAACAAAATTGCCACACAACAAACAGGTCTCACTTTGGATTTCACATTTAGCATTTCAAATTTGCAATTTTCACATTTAGCATTGCAAACTTGCAATTGCTCACCATTAGGAAAAGATATGAAAAACAGGAACATTGCCGGAACAAAAAAAATATCTCCAAATCTTAGAAAGCATTGCTGCTTAAAATTCAAAGCTACAAAATAACAATAAGTTCAAAAATAAGCCATCCCTATCAAAAATAAAGTTGATCTATACAACTTACCAGGATCAGACTCAATAGTGCACCACGACATGCTGAGGAATCTCTTAAGTGCTGCAATCATGAATTGTGCTAAATTATAGATCATAAAATAAAATAACAACTAATGAATAGCAGACAAATTAAACTATGCTGCAGTTGAAAAGATAAATATAAAAGAAAAGTGACAAATTGCCAAAAGCACAGAAATTAATAACTGCAATGAAAAACCATGGTCACCCCACAATGAAATTAAAATGGATAAGCTAGCAAAATGATGAAACCAAATGATTTCAATAAGATGACTCACGCAACATTTTCCTTATCTACTACTCTTTTGGTAGCAAGGAGAGACTACGCCCTTCCAACTTCTAAGTATAACAGGAATATAAACACCCACTATAGTTGAATGCTTCGCCAAATTCTCAATAACAGAGGAAGACTCAAATCCCGTTCTCATTAGCTCTTAATGAAATTACATGACCAGTCAGCCAACCTGCTGATCAATCGATGGGGAAAATCAAGCGAAGACGAGGTTGGACAGGTAGAGAACCGCCAGCAAAACTTGCCACCAGCCCACCAGTTTGTTTTGTGCTTTAGCGTAAAAATCTACCTTTTCTATCAAATTCATTGATGCATTAGTAGATCCTTTTGAATTCCTTCAGCGACATATATTACTCGAGTTTAATCATGAGTTCCTACATTGCTTAACATTGGCATAGTAGAACAAGGACTAGGTTCGATCTTGTAAGTTTATTTTTAAAGAGTCATAGTAGAACTGCATGCTTTGAGAAAGCACATCAAGATACATTTTTTTGGAGAACTATTAAGCCTTCAACATCTTTCATGAGATCAGGAAACATGTTCAGTCTGTTTTGTAATCAATCCGGATCATTTTCCTCAGAAAATTCTTCTCTTTTTTCTCCAACCTTGGACTTGTAATATTTTTTTCGAAGAATTTATGCGCTAGCTGAATTAACACAATTGTTCGCGAAGTCTTTTTGGAAGAAAAAGTTTACTGCTTTCAATAAAGAGTGAGAACAAAACAAGGAACAACAAAACAAGGAACCGCAAGAAGTCGCGCGCAAACGCTAACTCGCCGGCCAACCGCGGCCGGCCAACCGTGGAAGCCGGCCACAGAGAGGCGAGGGAGAGAAAGGAAAGAAGAAAAAGAAAAAGAATCGAAGAAAGGGGAAGAAAAGAATTGGGCGGAAAAGGAGAATAGGAGGAGGGAGATCGCTTACCCGGAAGCCCTCGCCGTCCACCGGGTTGCGAGCGAAAAGGGAAGCAACGAAGACGCCTCTATCCGTGCCCTAGAGGAGACGAGTCCTCGGCTCCCTAACTTCCCTCTCTTTCTTCTGGTCTGACCCCAGCCCACGACATGAATGACGAGTGGATAACAACTACAGGGTCCATGCTTTCAGATTAACTACAGTAAACATTAACTAAAATAACAGGTTTGTTCACCCGAAATTTCCTGATTAGCCTCATCTAATGTATGATCAGGACCATTTTACTATTCCTACAAAAAAAAAAGAGAATTTTATTATGGTACTCCAAAAAAGTTTTTTAATTTTTTTAATTATTTTTTTTAACTATCAGATTTAGGATAGATAACGCTAATTTATCCCTCCACAATCAGTTTTAACCAGCCAAACACAATGCGGTAAATAAATCAAATTATGAAAATAACTTAAAAATAAAAAATTGATTGATGCGGTAAATAGTTAAAAATTTAAAAATATTTTTGAGAATTATTATTTTTGAAAACTGCTACTCCTACCTTCTTTTCTTTTCCTTTCTAATTTATTTTTCTCTTTAAACTCAGACTGCCACGGCCTCCTCTCCCCTCACAGTTTTGATAGCCACAGATCAAGCCCCAGCCCTCCTCTACCGCCTCAACTACCTCCCCAATCTTCGGCCAATGATCAAGTCCCGTACATCTTCGCTCCTTCATTTTCTCTTCAGAACACTATAGTCGCTTCTTTCTATTGCCTCCTTCTTGATCTCTTGCCAGCGATCAACCCCTATATCACACTCCACTTCCCCTTCATCGACCGGTGCAATCAAGCCTTGCCCGAACCTCTTCCTTTCTCCTTCGCCTCCAACTACCGTAGCCACTTCTCCCCTCGCCACCTTAACCACCTCCTATCAAAACTCATCCCTCCCCCACCGCCTTGATCGCACTGCTACGGCTGCAGCTGCCTCTCTTCTCCTATCTTGACTACCTCCTTCTCTAGATCTGACTGTCCTATCTTCTAGTTCCGATTCTGCTGGCCTGAAGCTCGATGAGTAGCTCAAGCAGAGGAGATGTGGGTGGAGGAAGAGGAGGGGATGACAACCGGCAATGAACGTGGGTAGAGAAGGAAGAGGTAGCATATGTTGGTAGGCCTGAGCGACAGAGAGGTGGGTGGAGGAGGGAGGAGGAAGAGGACGGCATGCAATGGCAAGGAGATGAGTGGCAAAGAGGTGGATGGAAGAGGGAGAGGGGGTGGTGTGCGGTGATGAGAACGTGAGCAGTGAACAGGTGGGTGGAGGAAGAAAAAGGAGTGGCATGTGGTGGCGAAGAGCTGAGCGGCGAAGAGGTAGGCAGAGGGGGGACGTTGTGCAGCGGCAGAAAGGTGAGCAACGGAGAGATGGGTAGAGAAGGAGGAAGAAAAGTATGGCATGTGACGGCGGGGAAGCAGACAGTGATGAGGAGAAATTACAAAGAAGAAGGATGATTAAAAATAATAAAATATTTTTTTAAAAAATAAAATATAATAAATGATGATGTATAAAATCTTAAATATTTTGTATAAAAAAATATTATAAAAGAGTATTATAACAAATGTCAGAAAAAATATTTAAAAAGCACCATAGCACTTCCAAGAATATTATTGTCAGTATACAATAATAAAAATTACAGACTTCTCTTCTTTAGAAAGAAACTTCAGTCCTCATGTCTTAAGAGCTCTGCAGCAGCAACTCTCTGTATTCTCTAAATCACTCATCATCTCCTTAGATTTCACCCAACAAAAGTGGTATCCGAGCAATATTTTGGCATCATCTGAGATATTTTTAATTACAAATAGAAGGCCAACAAATCCAACGAGAAGAAGATTGGTTTGTTGGTCGAAGAAAGTGCCGGCATTTCACACTCCATTCTTCCAAATTTTGGAGGAGGAAATTATTGTTAGGTTTTGAGGCCTCGAGATTCAGCCCACGTTGAGCTCACAACGAGGTTCGCGATGAAAAATGGAGTCCAACGAAATCGAGATCATCCAAAATGAAGCTCGGACGGAGAAGATACGGACTTTTGAAGATTGCACGTAAGTCGAGATGGCGGAGGATGGCTGGCGGAGCGGCGGCAGAGTGCGGCCCAGACAGGGCCAACACACGGGACATGCGGCCTAGGCATGCGGCCCAGGCAGACGCGCTGCCCAAGCAGGCACGCGGCCTAGCCCATGCACAGGCCCGTGCGCCGGGCCAGCCCAGGCCCAGGCGCCTTGCCTGGGCCCTGTACCCCGGTCTACCGTGGATCAGGCGGTCCATGGCAGACCACATGGATCGCGTGGGCCTTTCCCACACATTTTTCTCGGTCACGGCACTATTCCATAGACTGGAGCACGATCGGAGGGTGTGGGTTGATTTGGTTTTTGATCCAACGGTCCAGGTCCTTATATAAGTTGATTAAGGAGTCTTAAACCTAATCTAATTGGGTTTCTAGCCTTTAAAAAGGCCTGTGAGGCACAGAGAAAACTGTGGTCTGGTTTTGCCGCGGACACGCCGTACGAAACCGTACAGAACTCGAGAAGAGGGAGAGAACTGCACCGTTGAGAGAGAAAGAGCAAGAGGCTCTTGGACAGCGGATGTCGGTCACTTCAGGGGTTCAGGAGGATCTTCCAAGAGAGAGAGCTTTTATGAGGAAAACTTCCAATGAGAGAGAAATTGGATGTACGATGATTAAGAGTGAGATCTCCTCTTGTAAAATTTCTTTTTCATAGTAAAGTTTGCATGCCCCGTAGAGACGAGCCCTTTTGTGACTGATCCACGTATTTTGATTATTTTTATTTTATTTCTTTTTTCTTCCTGCTGCATCGTGCGGTACTGAAAAGATTCTGGGAGGTAGTGTCCTAGCCAGACATCCACCCAACAAGTGGTATCAGAGCAATATGGTACAAGGATATAGATTGCAGTGGTGGTGAGTAAGATTGAAGATGGAGAAGATAGGATCAATCAAGATGGAGATCAACAAATTTGATGGTAAAAGTAATTTCTCCTTATGGCAGGCAAGGGTGAAGGACGTGCTCATCCAACAGGGGTTGATCGATGCTCTCTTGTGCGATAAGAAGCTGACCACCATGGAGGTGTGGGATTAGAAACGACTACAGATGTAGGCAATGAGTACCATCTGCATGTACTTGACGGATGAGGTGGTGATTCATGTGCTGAGCAAGACTTCCCCGATGGTACTGTAGTCGAAGCTCAAGGAGTTGTACAGTCTCTCACCAACACTCTTTTCCTCTAGAGGCAGTTTTACCAGCTACGGATAGCTGAGGAACAGAGCGTGCAGGAGCATCTAAGTCACTTCCAGAAGATCCTCACTGACCTCCTCAGTATTGGTGAGAATGTTGAGAAGAAGTCCAGGTGCTGGTTTTGCTGGCATCGCTTTTTCCTTCGTACGAGTCCTTGGTGACTGCTCTTCTAGTGGAAAAGAACAGTATCAAGATGGACGAGGTCACCACGACGATACTCCAGAACGAGGTTCTCAGGAGGGAGAACCTGGCTTGGAGCTCAAGTGGCGGTAACTCAGCTTTGGTGGCTTCTAAAGGAGCAGGAGACGGTAGATGGAGCAACAGAAGATCGCGACGAGGGCGGTCTAAGTTCAGGAGGGACTTGAGCAAAATCAGATATTACTGATGTGAGGAGTTGGGGCATCTAGCTAGAGATTGTCTTCAACTCAAAAATCAGACGGTGACTGCTGTAGCGACGGCCAACAGCGATTCAAATGGAGATGTCCTAGAGATATCTGATAAGGTATTTACTTCTTTTCAGTAGTGGATATTAGATTCTACATGCCCCTATCATGTATGTTGCAGAGAGGAGCAGTTTAACTCTGAAGAATAATAAGGGTACTGTATATCTGTCGGATGGATCGAGCTGTGCGATCAGAGACATCGGGACGGTCAGCTAGAGGACACATGACGGTGCAGTGAGGAGATTGGGAGAGATTCGATACATATCCGATTTCAGACGGAATCTTATCTCACTTAGTAGACTGGATTCGAGAGGCTATAGGATGGTAGATGGTGGAGAAATCCTGAGGATGCTACACTGCGATAGGATTGTACTGGAGGGAAAGAAGGGGAGCAGAGGACAATATTACAGAAGCCAGATGGAGCTTAGAGCGAGATGGAGCTCCAGGAGGTGGATCGGGCATGAGACAAGAGACTCGGAAGGACGAGAGGCGACATCGCAAGGTGAGATTCCTATTACCGCAGGACGATGCCCCGAGCAGATCTCAGGTAAGAAGGAGCATAGCATATGATGGAGATGAGATCAAGCAGCTTGGCTCGACTCCCATGTTTGCCCATCCATGATCAGCAGACGATTACTCCAGAGCATGAGAGCGAGGAGATCCAAAAGCTCTCGAAGTTTGAAGGAGGCCGAATATCGAGTCGAGGTGAAGATTGTTAGGATTTGATGTCTCAAGATTCAACCTACATTAAGCCCACAACGAGGTTCATGATGAAAAATGAAGTCCAACGAGATCAAGATCACCCAAAATGGAGCTCAGACAGAGAAGATACGGATTTTTGAAGATTGCACGTAAGTGGAGGTGGCGGAGGACGATCGGCGGAGCGACAGCGGCACGACTGCAGGCGGTGGAGCACGGCCCAGGCGAGGCCAACGCGCGGGATGTGCAGCCGAGGTGCACAGCCCAGGCGGGCGTGCGGCCCAGCCCATGCGCGGGCTGGCTCAGGCCCAGGCGCCTTGCCTGGGCCCTATACTCCGATCCACCGTGGATCGAACGGTCCATGACGAACCGCGTGGGGGTTTCCCACGCGTTTCTTACGGTTCACGGTACTATTTCATGGACCATAGCGTGATCGAAGGGCGTTGATTGATCTGGTTCTTGATCCAATGGTCCAAGTCCTTTTATGGGTTGATTAAGGAGTCTTAAATCTAATCTAATTGGGTTTTTAGTCTTTAAAAGGGCTTGTGAGGCACAGAGGAAACTGTGGTCTGGTTTTGCCATGGACGTGCCATACGAAACCGTACTGAACCCGAAAAGAGAGAGAGAATCGCACCACTGAGAGAGAAGGAGCAGGAGGCTCTTGGACAGCGGACGCTGGTCACTTTAGAGGTTCATGGGGGTCTTCCAAGAGAGAGAGCTTTTGTGAGAAAAACTTCTAGTGAGAGAAAAATTGAGTGTACGAGGGTTGAAGATGAGATCTCCTCTTGTAAAATTTCTTTTTCATGGTGAAGTTTGCATGTCTCGTGGAGGCGAGCTATTTTGTGGTTAATTCATATATTTTAATTATTTTTATTTTATTATTTTTTTTTGCTGCATCGTGTGGTACTGAAAAGATCTTAGGAGGTGGTGTCCTGATCAGATATCCACCCAACAATTATGATTTCTAGAAAGTGAAGATGAGGACTCTGCTACTTCCAAAGGGACTTTGGAGCATTGTTGAGAAAGGTTATAATGATCTAACTGAAGAAAGAAAACTAAAAAATGCAAAGAAAGAAGAGCTTGAAGCAATTAGAATGAATGATGCCAAGACTCTCAAGAATTCAAAATGGAGTTTCATAAACCATTCTTCCAAGAATCATTGGTGTAGTCGCGGCAAAGGAGGCACGAGATATTTTGCAGCAAGAATTTCAAGATGATGGTAAGGCAATAACCTACAAACTTCAATCCCTTCGAAGAGAATTCAAAAATTTGAGTACGAAGGACTCAGAATCTATGAAGGATTATTTTCAAGAGTCACGGAGATAGTTAATCAAATGAAATCTTTTGGCGAAAGAATTTCTGATCAGAAGATAGTTGAGAAATTTTTGAGCAGCCTATTTGAAAAATATGATAATATTATTATATATTTGCTTTCAAAAAAGAAACCATTATATATTTGCTTATCCTGTGTTGATATCCCAAGCAGGATGAGCCAGGGTGATCACGATTGGTTTCTTTTGTTCCTTTGTTTGTGGTTGCCTTGCACATTATTTATGCGTGCCAGCTGACATCAGCATATACGCGACCTGGTAAACAAGTACACTAAAACCAGCCAATTATGTAGATTGCTTTCAGAGAGAATATGAAATATCTGGCAATCGCACACGTGCCGCCGGATGCGGTAAAGATCTTGAAGGGGATGAATGATAATAGCTACCGTCTAAAGCCAACCAGATCAAATAGGCTTTAGATATTCTCTGCTTTGTAGGTGTCATGGCGCCACGCTATCTCGGCTACGGTGTTCAGATCTCATCTTCAGAAATACTCTTCAAATCGGCTGCATCTCCGAAACGGGCTCCAAACGACAAACATTCTCGTACAACTTCGTCGGACTTTGTCTTTAAACTTTATCCTCGACCACACACTTGTCAATATCAAGAGCAAGAAGAGAATTCTGAAATTGTCTATCTCAATTGAGCTTCCAGACCATGTATTTATAGAGATAAAATACAAATATGAAAAATACAATCAGACTTATTTACAGAAATATTTATATCAAAAAATTAAGGCTGATAAAGAATATACAATCAAATTGATTTACCAGACTGATTTATAGGGATATTTACATCAAGCAATTAAGGGATATTCACATCAGAAAATCAAGGTGATAAAAAATATACAATCAGGCTAAGTTAGGAATATTATTCTACAGTCTAAAATCAGGCTAAGTTAAGATATTGACATTCTTGACACTCCCTCTCAAATTGATGGTGGTGAATTAACCAGCAACAATATGCTTGTACAAAATTGATGTCTGGAAGAAGAAAGAGCTTTGGTAAATATATCAGCAATTTGATCTTTCGATGATACATAGGGGAAATAAATTAAGTTTTCGATCATAAGCATCATAAATATAATGACAATTAATTTCAATATGCTTAGTCCGCTCATGAATAATTGGATTTTCAACAATTTTAATAGCATTTGTGTTGTCAGCATATAGAGGTGTAGATGCAGACTGTGAGAACTCAAGTTTAGTAAGTAACCCACGCAATCATTCAATTTCAAAATATATGGAAGACATTGCGTTGTACTCAGCTTCAATAGAAGATTTCGAAACCCTGTCTTCTTTCTTACACTTTTAAGAGATGAGACTTTGTCCCAAATAAATATACCAACCAGTTGTGGATTTATGAGTATTGAGGCAACCACCCCAATCAGCATAGCATAAGTAGTTAAAGTTAGTGATGACCCATAAAAGAAAAAATATCCACGTTCGAAGATACCTTTAAGATACCGAATAATGCTATAGTTGGCAACAAGATGAAGATGATGTGAAGAGGTCATAAATTGACTCACAATATTTACTGCATAAGAAATATCAGGCTGAGTAAAGGTGAGATAGATAAGACAGCCAACAAGTTGCCGATAGAGAGTAGGATTAGGGAGCAAATTGCCCTCATCACTATGAAGCTTTATATTAGCTTCCATAGGAGTATCCACTATAGATATATTTGTTGAGTTAGCAAGTTCAATGAGATCCTGCAAGTATTTATGCTGATTAATAAAGATAGTTCGAGTAGTCTGATGAAATTCTAAACCAAGAAAATAACTAAAATGTCCAAGATCTTTTATCTGAAATGAGTCTCATAAAATCTACCGTATATATTGAATACCACGAGAGTCATCTCTTGTGATTAATATATTATTGACATAAATAAGTAAAATAGTAATTCCATTTGCTGTTATTTGTAAAAATATGGAGGAATCAAACTTGCTTTATTAAAATCTAGCCTGCAGAATCATTCTTTGAAATTTAGTAAACTAAGCCTTAGGAGCTTGTTTGAGACCATAGAGAGATCGCTTCAACTTACAAACAGAATCAGATGCAGGAGCGGACAATCTTTTGGAAGATTTTATATACACTTCTTCTATTAAATCACCATTCAGAAATATATTCTTGACATCCATCTGGTAGATAGACCAACTATGGGAAGTTGCTAAGGCAATGGCAGTGCGAACTGATGTTATTTTTAAACTAAAGTGAATGTTTCATAATAATCAATACCATATTCTTGCCAATTTTTCAAAGCTACCAAGCAAGCTTTAAATCGATCTAAAGACCCATCAGGCTTGAGTTTCATGGTATACACCCATTTGCAATCAATTGGTGTAATGTTAGGTGGACAAGGAACAACATCTCATATATTGGTGGTAAGGCATTCAACTCTTCATCCATAGCCTGCTAGCAACAATCTTCTTTAACAGCTTGATTATAAGTAGTGAAAAATGAAATTGAGGACAAGATGGATAGAAAAGTTATTGATGAAAATAGGAAAGTATAATGAGCTGGAGGATGATGAATTTGGAATGATCGATGAAGAATAGGTTCCTAAGATTCCAAATGAGAAGTGAAAAGATAAGATGCTAGAATTAGATCCTGTGAAGTATTGGAGGGAGCAGAGGGCGGATTGATTGTAGGTGTTTTTTTCTTATAAACAAAACCTAGTTTAAAATGATTCAAGGATGATGAATCATCAAATAAATGCAATGCTGAAGCGAAGACATAGGGAGAAACAATTGAATAATTTTCATAAAAAAAATTGATTTTCATAAAAAATAACATTGTGAGAAATGCGAATGTGTTTGACCTGTGGATCATGATAACAAAAACCTTTTTGATTTATTGCATGGCCAAGAAAAATACAACATGCTAATTGAGATAAAAATTTATTACGTTCCAGAGGTAGAAGATAGATAAAACAAACACATCCAAAAGTATGCAGGATACTAAAATTTGGTTGTTTTTGAAATAACCGAATGTATGGACTTTTATTTGTAAGAATAAGAGAGATTTATCGATTAATTAAAAAAAATCATAGTTCTAATAGCTTCATCCCAAAAGATAGGAGGAACGAAAGCATCGAGCAAAAGGATACGAGTAACATAAAAAATATGGCAATGCTTTCATTCAGTCATGCCATTTTGTTGTGGGGTGTGAGAATATGATTTTTGAGATAAAATATATTTTTTTTAAAAAAAAATTGAAACTCATTAGACGTATATTCTCCTCCTAAATCAGAACACAAAACTTTGATTGGAGTTTCAAATTGATTTTCAATCATCGATATAAAAGTTTTGAAAATTACAAAAATTTTTGACTTTTGGTGTAGTAAATAAACCCAAGTGACTATAGTCGTCAACAAATATAACAAAATATTTATATCTTGAACTTGAAATCATGGGAGCACTCCAAACATCAGAATGTACTAGTGCAAATGCATAAGTGGAGTCTAAGTACTATTTTAAAAAGAAAGACTTTTATTTTTATCAAGACAACAACTAGAATAAAAACACTCTTTTGGAGGAGTAACTTTATTGCCAAGAAATCCAGAATTAAATATCATGGATAGTTTATTAAAAATTAGATGTCCTAATTTTGTATGCCATAATGTCCATAATTTATTAGGATCATCTTTAGAAGAAGAAGAAAATATAGTATTATTATGAGATGCTTGAGTCAAAGTAAAGAGTCATCCATCTTTACGCCCTCTCCTGATCACCTTTCTAGTTCTCAGGTCCTGTATCAAACAACTAGTGGGTGAAAATGAGATTTTACAATTATTCTCTATAAGTTGATCAATAGAGATTAAATTAGTGGACAATTTTTGGGGACAAGAAATACATCATTGAGATTCAAAAATGTTGAATGAATATTACTAATTTTAGTAATATCTAGACTGGAACCATCTGCAATATCAACTTTAGAGAGATCATCATAAGAAGATAGAGTATAAAAATTAGTGGATGAGGGAGCCATATGGTTAGATGCAGTAGAATCAATATACCAAGATTTATTAGAATAGGTTATACCTGAATTTCATATAGTAGACAAGACTGACTGAATTATCTGTTGGATTGATTCAGCAGTAATTGAGAAGGCAGCTATTACAGAAGATTGATTGTCAGCAGACACTAGATTAGATGAAGAACCTCCAGAATCACTAATGTTGGTATGGAATACTCTGACATCTTTGTTTTGGGATCTTCGACAATATTCAGTGATAATATGCCCATCTTTTTTAAATAGCTACAGACCTTCTTCTTACAGTCATTGATAATATGTCCAAATTTCTTGCATGAGAAACACTGAATATTTTAAAAGTTACATGATTTAGATATACTACGAGCGATAAAGACAACAACAATCTCTTTTTGATGCTTATGATTAGCATGAGAAAGAATTCATTGTTTCTCTCACAAAACTATCTGAAAATAATTTTTTAGATGAGGCATCGATTTTTGATTTATCAAACTGGCACGTACTGTCTCAAATTCAAGTCTAAGCTTCATGAGAAACTGATCTCACATATTATTTTTCTATAGTTCACGGACAATACAAAGAGCTGTCGGTGAGAGTTTCTCATATATAATAGAGTTATATTCAAGCTATAGATTCATAAATTCAAAATAACATTTTTAGACTATTTTGGTGCTTTAAGTATATCCATTATTTTTCATGGCAAGATTGCATCTCCGTGCGTCATTGTCTTGACAATATATATTTTTCGATGAATTTTATAGCTTATGATTTATACATTATTTTTTTTATTGTTTTAGTGCATCAATGTCTGAATCTTTTAACTTTGATTCAGTGCCATCCATATATCCCCATAATTCTTGCCCTATAATAAAGCATCTCAAAATAAATTTTCATAATGAGTAATTTTTTTATTAAAATAGATAGGAATAATTACTGCTTTACTTTGTATATCCGATATAATCAATATATGAAATAATAAAGCAGATGCACAAAATCACGTCCTAAATATTATAGTGAAAATAAGAGAACTGATCTGTCCGAAATATAAGGAGCTGGATTACACAAACCAAAATAAAGACAAACTTAGAATAAGTAAGAAAAACCTTGCCGAAAGATTGAATCTAACCCAAAAGATCAAAAAAATTCTAAGAGAGAGCTAAGACTGTTGCCGTGCTGAATCTAATTAAGCAAACCAAAATTAGTTTCATAGCCAAAAAATGAACAGACTGAATTGCCCCAAAAAATTAAGGTACTGAATTAACTACTTCTAACACAGAACCAGAACAAGCTCTACAATCAAGAAGAGCACAAGATGTTCCTCTTCTTTTTTTTTACCACCACCAAAATTGCTCTGGTACCATATCAATATCAAGAGCACAAAGGAAATTATAGAATTGCTTGTCTTAATTGAGTTTCTAGGCCATATATTTATAGAAATAAAATATAAATATAAAAAATACAATCAGGCTAATTTACGGGGATATTTATATCAAAAAATCAAAATTGATAGGAATATATAATCAAGTTGATTTAGAGGGCTAATTTATAAGGATATTTAAATCAAGCAATCAAGGGATATTTATATCAAAAAATTTAGATTGATAAGAAATATATAATCAGATTGATTTAAAAATATTATTCTATAATCTAAAATCAAAAAAATTGAATTTTCTTAATATCCTTGATGGAGGACATCAACACGTTATCACTAACCCAGTGATCAGATAGTACTGATGACACAGCTAATGACTAAAGCTGACACCTCATCAAGACCACCATAGAGAGCTAGGAGGAATGATCTTGTCAACTCCTATCTGACCTCTTGACTCAGACGCCTACCGACCATAAGGTCGGGATCTTGCCAACCACCCAGGATAACTTCTCACATCCAATGTCAATGAGAACATATCTGGGCCAAGAACTCGGATGCACACCAATCTCAAGTCACCGACTAATTCAACCACATGAACCACCACTAAGAATCTTCTAGCGGACTATCAGAATATGGCCACTATCCATGCCTAACTACCTCTGATTTGTAGGTTAGTGGGTAGATTTTCTATCCTACTAGTCTAACAGATCGTGGCTTGGCACAATGGCTTATGGGGTTCAGACGTAACGACTTACATCTCTTCTATAAAAGTAGATAACTTGGGAGCCCTCGAGGTATGCACACATAATGCAGCACTTAGCTCATACTCTCCCTCCTCTAATCTTCTCAAACTCCAACTGACTTAAGCATCGAAAGATCTCCTATCGAAAAACTCCAGCGAGTGTGGACTTCTTTTTGTAGATCCATCTCGATGTCTTCGTGCTTAGACTTTCCTCACCTTTTGCTACATTAGCATCCTTCGGAGCCTTGATGCAACAGTGAGTAAATGCTTATTAGAGTCCATTTGATTGAGGGTAACCTTTTTTTTGATGAAAATGAAAGTAGTTCAAAACTACCACCAGATTTTTATTTATAAGAAAACCATTTACAAAAGTAGAACAAAGAAGAACAGAGTTGTTAGAATAAAGAAAAGATTATCAAAAGATGAAAGATTGTCACAAAGTAGATGGATAAAATGTGTCTTCCCCATAAGATACTGTCATTCCTTTCTCTTCAGATAACACAGCAAATGGCATTCAAATAGATCCTTTCCAAATCAGAACCCGTCCATGCCAGCAGTCGATTTATCCCAAGAAAGGAGCTAAGCATGTCAATTTATTCCACAGCAAAACATGATCATCAATCTTCTTTGGGGAGAGGCATTTTCATCTTCTAAAGTTCATGAGGATTTTAAGAAGAGTAGAGAAAATAGAAAAAGATCTGTTCAGAAATATTCTACAGTTATGCTCTCTCCAAATCTCATTATAAACAGCTACTAGCAATTGATCCCCGATTGAATGCACTAGGCATTGTTTGTTTCTAAGTCTCCATTTTGTCCAAAGATGTCATAGACTAGATGGCCTTCCCTTCAATTTGAGTTGAGTTTTGATAGAGAATTAGATACTCCAAAAGAATGAACATCTAATGAATAGATGATTGACAGTTTCAGGAGAGTTACCACATAGAGCACATCTCATATTCCCTTGCCAACCTTTTTCGACTAAGACATCCCCAATGTGAAGCTTGTTGCATGGTGCTAACCACAAACAAAAAAGTCTTCTCCAAAATAGTGGCTTTTCAAATATTTTTATGAAAAAAACATCGAGTACTACCATTGTTTAAGAAAGAGTAGAAGGAATCCATAAAAAAAAATCCTGAAGATTATAATTTCCAACATGGCATATTAGTATGATTAGAGGGCCTAACCAAAGAAAGAAAATCATAAAGATCAGTGAGGTGTGCTATCTCATCTCTAATCAAAGGACCTCTTAGATTAATCCTTTAAGAAAGAAAATACTCTCCCTTCTCTAATTTTCTCAAACTCCAATTGACTTAAGCATCGAAAGATCTCCTATCGAAAAATTCCAGCAAGTGTGGACTTCTTTTTGTAGGTCCATCTCGATATCTTCGTGCTTAGACTTCCCTCACCTTTTGCCACATTAGCATCCTTCGGAGCCTTGATGCAACAGTGAGTAAATGCTTATTAGAGTCCATTTGATTGAGGGTAACTTTTTTTTTTATGAAAATGGAAGTAGTTTAAAACTACCACCAGATTTTTATTTATAAGAAAACCATTTACAAAAGCAGAACAAAGAAGAACAGAGTTGTTAGAATAAAGAAAAGATTATCGAAAGATGAAAGGTTGTCACAAAGTAGATGGATAAAATGTGTCTTCTCCTTAGGATCCTCTCATTAGAAAAAGATCTGTTCAGAAATATTCTAGAGTTACGCTCTCTCCAAATCCCATTATAAACAGCTACTAGCAATTGATCCCCGATTGAATGCACTAGGCATTGTTTGTTTCTAAGTCTCCATTTTGTCCAAAGATGTCATAGACTAGATGGCCATCCCTTCAATTTGAGTTGAGTTTTGATAGAGAACTAGATACTCCAAAAGAATGAACATCTAATGAATAGATGATTGACAGTTTCAGGAGAGTTACCACATAGAGCACATCTCACATTCCCTTGCCAACCTTTTTCGACTAAGACATCCCCAATGTGAAGCTTGTTGCATGGTGCTAACCACAAACAAAAAAGTCTTCTCCAAAATAGTGGCTTTTCAAATATTTTTATGAAAAAGATATCGAGTACCACCATTGTTTAAGAAAGAGTAAAAGGAATCCACTAAAAAAGATCCCGAAGATTGTAATTTCCAACATGGCATATTAGTCTGATCAGAGGGCCTAACCAAAGAAAGAAAATCATAAAGATCAATGAGGTATGCTCTCTCATCTCTAATCAAAGGACCTCTTAGATTAATCCTTTAAGAAAGAAAATACTTGCTCCATAACAAGCTAATTGCAACTTGCTTCTTTACCACTTTGCCATATAAATCAACAAATAGAGAGCTAAGAGATAAAGACTCAATCCAAGCATCCATCCAAAATCGTATGTTTCAGTCGGTACCTACTTGAATGAGAGACAGTTCCAAAAGGTGATATTTTGTTTGCAAACATCCTTCCTAGTGGGTGACAATCTTGAAAGAAATTTTTTAGTTCTCATGCCAAATTTGTGTCTCCTATAATGTACTCCTCTAACTAGTGAGAACCACGGATTGTCAAAACCCCTAAGAAACTTCCATGCCTACTTGGTAAGTAAGGAGAAATACATTTGTTTTAAGTTCTTAATTCCCAAACCTCCTTACTCTTTTGATTTGCGAACTTGATTTCAAATAACCAACAATGAAACCCACTCACGATATCATTGTCTTTCCACAAGAAGGCTCTCTTAATCTTGTCAATCTTATTAATGACCCATTTAGGTAATTCGAAGATGGACATATAATAGGAAGGCAAAGCAGACAGCACAGAATTGACAAGAGTTAATCTATCCTCCCAAGAAAGTAACTTGCCATTCCAAGAAGCCAATCTTGCATTAAATTTTTCAATCAAAAGCATCCACGAGCGCTTCGGCAATCTTCTATCACAAATAGGAAGATAGAGATATTTAAAGGAAAAAGAGCCAGCAAAGCAATTCATCCAATCAGCAAACATAGAGGTCTCCACATCATCCATATTAAGACCCATCAAAGAGCTTTTGTGAAAGTTAATCTTAAGTTCCGAGGTCTCTTCAAAAGCAAGCAAGATAACCTTGGTGGCTAAGATGTTCTTTTTTTTTCCATATAAAATAGTAAAGTATCATCTACAAAATAAAGATTAGTTAGACTTTTGAACTCCTTCTGGTTTCTAATTCCTTCTATAAATCTGAGAGAACTTGCTTGTTTGAAGAGCCTAGCAAGTACATCCACCATCAAAATAAATAAAAAAGAGGATCGAGGGTCATCTTGCCTCAAATATTGCCTAGACTTAATCCATTTGCTTGGTAGACCATTTACAAGGAGAGCCACCAAAGCCAAAGATAAAAGATTTTGAATCTAAGAGACCCAATTGGGAAAGCCTCTGGCCAACAACACATCCAAAATAAAATCCAAATTAATATTATCAAAAGCCTTCTCAAAGTCAAATTTACACGGTATGCCCTTGAAGCCTGATCTTGTGCAAAAGTGAATAATTTCATGAATACAAAGAAAATTTTTAATAATAACTCTACCTTTGACAAAAACGGACTGAGAGTGATCAATAAAATCAGAGAGAAAATAAGCAAGCCGCCTTGCAAGGACCTTGAATATAATTTTATAAAGGAAATTAAGAAGACTAATTGGATGAAGATCACACACCGAGAGCAAACCTTCTTTCTTTGGCACAAGTAAAATGTAAGCAAAAAGTACCATTCTGAAACTCTTCCATCATGATCATGATGTCATCTTTGATGTAATCCCAAAATTTTTGGAAGAAATAAAAGACAAAACCATCTGGACCCAATGCTTTCAAACCACTAAATGAGAAGACTGCATTTCTTATCTCATCGAGAGTGCAATCCTGAACAAGCTCAAGTAAGGATGGATGACTATGACCAAACAACATATTCCAATCCATTGAGATCTTAAGTTTGTGGGCATTGGAGAACAGATTCTTAAAGAACAAATACAATTTTATTTCGATTTTCACTTGAGAGAAATAAACCAATCCACCATCAGTACGAGCTATTATCATGTTATTTCTTTTTCTTCTAGATGCAATGTCATGGAAGAATGAAGTGTTCTTATCCCCCTTAAGCAACCAAGTTAACTTCGACCTTTACTTCCAATACAATTCCTCTTTGAGATAGAGATCCTCAAGCGACATTTATAGAATCCTCCTTGATTCCAACTCCAGAGGCAAAAAATCACAATTCTTCTCCTTATCCAGGATATCTAAATTATGAAGCAATTTGCTTTTCAACTCCTTGTTAAAAGAACTCTTGACTAATGACCATTTTTTAAAAGCTACCCTAAGTCTTCTCAGATAGTCCACCCATGCAGCAGTAGAATTAGCACGACCTCTTATGGGTCTCTAGTTATTAATGACCACATCCAAATCATCTTCTCCTTAAGCCACCAGCTCTCAAAATGAAACAATCTTGGCACCTTAAAGTTGACCTCGCTCTCTAAGAAAATAGGAACATGATCCAAAATAAAACTTGAGAGGGCTCTTTGAATGGAGGATAGAAATAAATCATCCCACTCTAAATAAAGCAAAAACCTATCAAGCCTTGCCACTGAGGGATGGTCTTGCATGTTGCTCCAAGTGTAATTTCTCTCCTTCAACTCCAAATCAATAAAATTAAGAGAGGAAATGAAGTCCATGAAATCAATACATTCTTTCCAGCTTTGAGAATTGCCTCTTCCGTCAGAATCATACTTAGTAATGTTGAAGTCACCTCCTAGAAGCCAAGGACCAGGAAGATTAGAGTGCACACTTGCAATTTCATTAAAGAAATCTTCTTTGTGAGCCCGATCATTAGAACCATACACTGATGTAAGAGAGATAACCTTATTTAGAGAGCAATAGTGCAGCAAAACTGACAAGAAGAACTTTTTTCAATAGATGTTTTGAGATCAGATAAATAGGAATTCCATCCTTTCAGAATCCCTCCAACTGACCCCCAACGCATCTAGATTGGCCCAATAATCAAGTATACTGCTGCTTAAGGAAGAGAAAAAATCATGGAAAGGATTGGCCACTTTGGATTCTTGAATAAGAATGACATCACAAGGATAAGAAATGATGAGATCCTTAATTGCTCTTCGCTTTATCACATCCCCTATACTTCTAACATTCTATGAGATAATAATCATAGCAACAAATCGACTCATAATAGCTCAATAAGCAACTTGCAACTATGACCAGTCAATGAAGGAATAAGAAATCATCCAAAATCCATTGATCAACTAGCACATAGCAAGCATGCGCCAACAACAAGCGGAAACACAAGTGCTAAACCAGCTAGAGATCAGACATAAGAGAAGGGATACATATAAATGACATAGAGTAAACTCTATCCCAACTAAAAATAAAAAAGATAAAGGATCATGACTAAACTGAAGATATTGCAATAGCTTTCCCTTTCTCTACCTCTTGAAAAGTGTCAACGACATCCTTTGCAATCTCTTTAGAAAAAGTGAATCCACAAGCTCTACCCCGATCTAGAAGCAGGCACTGAGGAAGGGAAGAGATTGGGAGATGAGGATCCAAGAAAGCTTTTGGCATCTTAGAGACTCTGTTATTCCTTCTTGCAGGGATCAATTTCGTAGTAGCTTCCTTCATAGCATCCATAGCTTTTGATCTTGAAGATTTTCAGAGTAGATCAAAGGGAGGGAGAGAGGACATGGTCGGAAGCATGAGGGCTTCAGACTCTGTTTTAAAAGGAGCCATGTCCACAAGGTCACAAGTGTGGATAGCATCCAAAGAGAGAGAGGGCTCCGCAGGTGGAGCATCAAGTGGCACATCCAAAGGAGAAGTGGGGTCCATCAAAGATGCCATGGGCTCCACATCATCCCCAGCTTTCTTAGAGTTTTCTTCATCATCCCTAGCTTTAGAAGAAGACTTAGTCAATAAAGAAATGAATGCTGACCAACCCCAACTGCCTCCGACTCCTTATAAAGATGAAAAAGATCATTAATAGATTTAAACGGGCCAATACTTTTTCAATAGGGGAGGAGGCACATCAGAGGAGATTCTTAAAGGGTCAACCAGTGGAGGAGAATGCCAATTAATGAGATCATCCAAAAATGGAAGGTTAGCAGGGACCTCGAGCCCAGTGTTCGACGTAATAGTAGCAAACAAATCTGAAAAAAAAATAAAAATAAACTGGCTGGCCTTCCTTTGATTAGACCCAGTTCACTCGGTTCAATACCATATGAGTTGGCCAACACACAACTCGCTGGCAAGAGAGCCGTTCGTGACACCAGGCAGCCACTCATCCCTATCGCTCTAGAAATCTCCTTATCAGCCGACAAGCCAGCAGTAGGAGGAAAAAGATCTTCAAGGAACAGAGGAACAAAGGGCTCTCCACCGACCTCTCTACCAAGGCTAGAGCTCTCGATACCACCACCTTGCTAATAGAAGCCAGAGCCCTACCCCGAGGTGCAAGTTTGATGGACAGGGTGAGGTGGTCGCTATCCAGCAATAGCAGCCGATGAAGATGGCCTTTCAAAGGATGGCCAGTCATCCTCTCAATCCAATCTCGGACAAATATCCAAGTATAATAAATGGTTAGAGATAGCACACCAGATAGATACCTGAATATGATAGGTGGCATCATCCAAGGTCACCTGAATAAAGGATGGAATGTCTTCAATTTTTTCACAAAAGGCAGAGATCTAGAAAATAAAAAGATCCCCACTCACAAGAGTTCTGGTGGACACCTCCATTTGGGCAAATCCAAAGATAAATCATCGAGTAGTTTCGGAGTCCCAAGCATGCAGAGGAATGCCATAAAGATCAAGCTCCACCCTGAAACAAAGCAAAGAGGGAGAAGCATCAATCCAATAAGACCAAGGATTGATTGCAAAAGAAAAGAAAAAATATTTCTTAGTCCCTCTTCTGGAGGCTTGCAGCAAACTAGATCTAGAAAGGAAGGCAACTAGAAAGAGGTTAGAGCCCAAGACAATAGGATCCCATTCAGATCTAGGAATGAATCCTTGTAGAGCCTAGGCAATTTGAGGAGGGTTGGGTGATCGAAAATCAACCCGAACAGAGATCACTCGGACCACCCCAATAGAAGCCAAAGTTTCAAATCGACAACGGTGACCGTCATCAATGGGGGTAAAGACTGTAATGGACTCAGATTAGCTAGCAAAGGAAAGAACAATAGTGCAATCCATCCTAGACCTATCTGTTCTGCACCTCTCCACTGAATGGCCAACTCCTTTACACCAGAAACAAATCAAAGGGTTGCGGCAATCTTTTTTGAAATGGCCAACGCTCCGCATCTGAAGCACATATTGGCTTTGAAGCATTGAAGACCCCTGCGTGACCCCAAGATAGACGAGATCGGTTCATCAGCTTCTTAAAGATAGGGAGGTTGGCGAAGGAGTTAAATGCTGAGAATTACATGCGTAGAGCTAAAACTCCCACTCCGATGGTTGGGTGGAGTAACTCCCTTGAAAAGATCGCTCCAAAATTTATAAGGAGTAGGCTGACAATAGGCAGAGGAAGTTGGCTACAAAAGGCCCTTTCCGAGTAGACCCTTATCAGAGCTCGCCGCTCTATTATCCAACAGCACAGTATTAGCTCTAGTAAGCACAGGAGGCAGAGAGGACCAAAACCCTCGATTTCCAGTAGAGCCATCTGCTTTTCAATGATCATCTCCTCTCGCCGCCATCCTATCTCCACTCACCTATAGTTAAGGATAACTTCCATTTTTATAATGAGTAGAAACATCATAAAAAAACCAGTAGTTAAGGATTGATTGGGGGTAATCTAATATGAAAAAATGAATCCTATATCAAATTATCATATCTAATATATATATATATATATATATATGAAGATTGCTGCCTCCATTTGACATGTGGATAAGGGGGTTTCGTGACACGCGGGTAAGAAGTTTCAATTCTAAGATCAGTTTCTTAGGGAGATCAAATGATTTCTTAAACACAGACTTGATACTGCGGAGTCTTTTTTTCCATTACGTTTTAGACCTGGATGCATCTTGAACCAGTGAGTTAGCTTAGCATAACCATCTCTAATATATATATATATATGAAGATTTTTGCCTCCATTTGACATGTGGATAAGGGGGTTTCGTGACACGCGGGTAAAAAGTTTCAATTCTAAGATCAGTTTCCTAGGGAGATCAAATGATTTCTTAAATACAGACTTGATACTGCGGAGTCTTTTTTCCCATCACACTTTAGACCTGGATGCATCTTGAACCAGTGAGTTAGCTTAGCATAACCATCTCTAATATATATATATATATATATGAAGATTTCTGCCTCCATTTGATATGTGGATAAGGGGGTTTCGTGACACGCAGGTAAGAAGTTTTAATTCTAAGATCAGTTTTCTAAGAAGATCAAATGATTTCTTAAACACAGATTTGATACTGCAGAGTCTATTTTTCCATCACGCTTTAGACCTGGATGTATCTTGAACCAGTGAGTTAGCTTAGCATAACCATCTCTAAAAAGTCTTAGATATTCCACTATTAAACTTGATTCAGATGCACCATCCTCATTAAACAACAGATTTACAGAAATCACATGAATGCTTAGATGGTGGGCCCCAAGGAATATAGCTTACTAACACTTATTTTGACTTGGCAGATATTTTGACTTGGCAGAAGGGAAGAGATGTCATGGTGAAACTATGGTGGGACCTGGTTGGCAATCAATGAATGCCGTGGGTCTCTTAGTATGAAATCAAAGGCACAAGTTGAGACTTTGCTGGAATTTGGCCTGACGACCATACAAGATTTTCATTTTAAACTTAATAAGACTTGAAAACAGTTTTATTTTCATAAATATCCCTATCTGTTTTCTAATTTTTCAGCATTCTTTTAATTAGATATTAAATTAAACTTAATAAGGCTTTGACCTCCTCAAAGAATTATGGTACATGGTAGGTATTTGAATTCTTCATACATGTGCTTTATATCAACCGTGGACATGAAATATTTTCAAATTGAGGCCAAATGTAACATTGATCTTATTAGCAAATCATTTAAGACCCCTTTAATGGATATAAAAATACTATTAAAATAATCTAATCTAATATATATATTAAAATGGAGACTTCTGCATTGGCAGAGCCTCCGTTTGACAAGTGTATCTATCCCAGCCTTCTCTTTGATGCGGATGCCAATGGCACGGCGGAAAGTTTGGATGGCGGCCTCGATCTTGAACATCTCGAGGGAGGAGAGCTCGAAGCTAGAAACAGTGACGAAGGGGGTCTTTTGGTCAGGGGACTTAGTGAGGTCCATGGTAATGATGATCTTGTCGATACTGGCTGGTTGGCGAAGAGGATGTTGCGGTTGGCGATCTTACCCTTACTGATGAGCTGGAGGAGAGAGAGCAAGCTCCGGAGGCGAAGAATAAAATAGAGAAGAACGAATGCTAATACAGAAAGATGGCAAGAATTTTAGGAGGAGTTAGACAGCAAAAGGCTTATGGAAAATGCTAAATTTAAAAAAAAATAAAATAATTTATAATCCATACTATACATAAAATATTTTTTTATTTTAATTATTTTTAAAATACATATAGAATAGATAATGATAAAATAATAAAATAAAATATTTTTTCAAGAAAAAATCGCATCTCGTGTATGGCACAGGGTCATAAGCTAGTTTGGTACGAAAAATAAAAGGAAGAAATGATAAAAAAATTGATGTGCCTTATATTTATTTTTGAAGAGAGAAGGTAAAATAAATACTATAAAAGGATTGGTATTTGATAAAATTTCGAGTGATAGTAATTCATACTTGACAAAAATATCTCAATAAAGCTGTATATGTAATCATTAAATTTTTTTAGATATCTTTCCAAATTCATTCAATAAAAAATTTTTATAAAAAAATTAAGATGAAGATAGTATTATGCAAATGGCTATGCGATTATAGTCATTATATAATAATTAATTAAAAATAATAATACTATCCTAGTATTAAAAAAAAATTATATTGAAGAGCATATTTATAAATTTGGTCATATTCTTGTATATGATTATCTCCAACCAGATGTAATAATATTCTTTCAATATCATTTTCGGAGTGATCTTTCAATGAGCCAAACATAGTAAAAATTATTTTTCTCTATAATTATTTTTTTAAATAAATAATTTTAAAAAATCATTAGATTATCCCATAATTTGACATGTCCCAATCAAATAAATGAGTAAATTACATCGTAGAAATTACATAGTCCTAATCAATATTTTGAAAATATACGTTCTATTGTTTAACTTCTACTATAGCCCTTTACTATTATATTGTTGTTAAAGATCATACAGTGCACCTACTCAAGAAGAAGTGAGCTAGAAGCTATTTTATTTATCTTATTCAAAAAGCATGAAAACATAAATTAATTTAGAGCCATCATGCATGCAAAAATTAATCCTATGTTCTTCAGACTAATGCGTATGGAAGAACCATTTGCGCTGCATGCGCATGATCTAGCACTTTCAGGCTGACACAGCTGCTGTGCAGATAGGGAGGTCCTTCTCCATGTAGGGTGCCGTCCGAAAGATGGGATTTCTATCATTGAGGTGGTAGCCTAGTTGGAACGGATCGTTGATTAAATGAAGAATTTTTCGGATGCCTAGATGTGGGTGCATGAGGTGGTTTCTGATCCTTCAGATATTTTGGTGGGGCTGAGGTGATATACTCACCTGATCCACTTGAATATGGTAGGGAGGCCACCACCACCTTACAACAAAAACGTCTAACCTTATCATTTTGAATATAACATATAGTAGCTGGTTATCATGTACTATTCTATCATTGGTCATATCTCTTTATTGGTTTTCATATTCATCGAGAATAAAGGTTAGGGAATGCATTCTATTCCTCTACTATTAATAATCATTCACTATAATGTAGAGATGCTGAGTGGTAATTTTGTGTTCAAAATAAAAAATATAAAGGCAGTGTTTGGCTACTAGGCAAGAAACTGAATATGAAATAAATCGAGAAGACCGACAGTTAGAGAGAGAGAGAGAGAGAACAGATATTGAACTAATAATATGGCCAGAGATGAGGAAGAGCTCAATATCGAGTGGAAAGATAGTCAAAGTAGCGGCAAATGAAAAAAGAGTAGGAACCGACATCAAATGGAGATAAGAGATAACTCGATATCAAATGGAGAGATATTCAGTGAGGCCTGAGGAACCGACATGGCCGAAGACAACTAGTCTGAAGGTGAGATCGAACAAAAGAAAAGGGGCGAGGAGGAGCAGGATGAAAACCTATTTTTAGAAAAAGTAGAAGTACAAATTTTGCACTTCCAATTTTTCCAAAAATAATAGTGATTACTTAAAAAAATAAAAACATGATACCTAAATATATTTTCTGCATTGGATTCTATATTTCTACTTTTCTAGAAAAAAAGAGAAAAATAGCATCAATTCTTACTACAGTTTGCCTTTACAAAAAAGTATCTTATATCCGCAACCAAACAGCACTTGAGAGTTTGGTCCAAAGGTGATAGAAAATTAAGCTCGAGCAGGCTTAATTTTGTAGTTAATTGGGTGGAATTTGAACTAGAGTTCGAACGGATTGATATTTGACTCAGTTTTCTTTTTTTCAATGCACTTGCTATCAACCATGGTTCTACATGCCATTGTTGTTTGCTTTCGGAAATATTGTTCTAATTTCTGATTTTTCTCCGCATTTTTGTGCTTGTAATCCCTACTTTAGCAATCAGCGCTTCATTCCATCTTCTCTTCACATATTGCCGGGCTTAGGAATTCTGTAACTCTTTTGCAGCGATTTCCCCAAAATCCTCCGTTATGTCTTTTTAAGTAATAGACTTATCTGACTCATGAAGTGTTTGGCACTTGGTACAGCAAAATATTTTGGTGCCAGTGGTGACACAACATCATCTCCCATCTGACCCAATGTTCCTTGTTGTTCTGTTCCAAAAAACTACTTTTCTCCACAATGGTTACTTCTGTAGTATTAATCAAACACAGAATGGTGGAAGACATTTCCTTTGGAAATGCTACTAATTTTCTTAGATTCTACATTTTATTTTATTCTTTTTTTACTGACTTCATTTAGATAGAAAAGCATGCACTTCATTGATTTCTAGTTGGTTGAGTACATGCAGACAGATACTCAGATTTGATTGAATCAGATCTGTTTGTAGTTCAAGTCACAGGTGAACCTGCACCAGAGAATTCAGTTTCTGGATTAGAAATATTTGGCCAGTCTTCTATGATTCGTTCTTCGTCATTGGCTTGCAACTTAATCCAGCATTGGGAGATAAGACCAACTACAGTGCCTTTGTTTGCTGCATTGGATTAGACTTTTTACGTTTTAGCCTTTGTAATGGAATGGTGATGATGAATGAATTTGTCATGCTTTCCTTTCAATGCAAACACACTGCTCTCAGAAATCTTTTGCCAACCAAGGGATTTCTTGAGAACAAGCCACATAGCCTTCATCATGATTTGAGGTTTCCAGTAATTTCTGCTGTGGATTTCAATTTGTGCCTCTTCTATACATTCTACACTCTGGTTTTCATAGAAAGTTGAACAGGCTGCCCAACTTGTTGGTTGTACGTTGGTGGTCTGATTAAAATGACATGCAGTTTAAAAATCTAATGCACTCGTTGATGCAGAATTTTAATCTAATGAAAGATTTTCATTACTTTTGATGTAAGTTTTGTTGTTGAAGCTACCGTAGAAAGTCAGGAACAAAAATCTGCTCGAACTTCGCCAAAATCAAAGCAACATAAATTCTTGACTCAAATATCTCATTCATGACTTTCATATCCTAGATCAAATTTGATGAGCTCATATGCAATAAATTTATTCCATTGCATGCTAAATTTAAGACATTACAAACCGACTAAAGAGATGTGAACGATCAGCACAATGTAAGTTGAGGACGGACATATGCAGATAACTGCCTATTTTGCTTTGCAAATTACTACAACAATTAAGCACTTACTGTAAGTCTAACAAGAAAAAATAGGTATTGCAACACAAACAAATTCTGGCATTGTTACAAACATTGTATGTGAAAAATGAGAGAGAATACTGCCTTTTACACAAAGAAGACGAGATTTCTCGGACCTTCAAACACCTGTTCTGTCATTACTGCTCAAAAACACTGTTAAAAGCTCTCTAAAACTTGTTGTTAGTTATATGTACAAAATAAAAGCCCTTAGAGTTGCCTGATCTTTTCCTAGGAGGTCATGACACATTTCTGATGAAGAATGCCTCCAGGCAGAGAAAATACTAGGTTATGACCAGCAGTAAACAGGTGGCATCCTCAGAGAGCCATATCTTCAGAAAAGAACACCTGTTAGAAGTCGAAGTTGACGACACTCTCAGAAGCAACTTTTATCAGTACAGGCAAATGTTCCAACCTCCGGCATTATGTCATCCTTCAGGGAATCAATAAACAGAGCAGCAAGCATTTCCAGTCTGGCTTCAACATATCTGACAAACTCTGCTTTCTGCTGGTTCAATGGCTATCTTCTGAGTTCTCATCCGTATATCCCCTAAAGCTATGGAGTAATTCCAGGAACCAAAGGCACGACAGGCTTTGGCTTCTTTATTTTATCTACCATGACTGCTTGGGTCATTAGAACTATCCCAGCTATAGAAGCTGCATTCTGGAGCGCACACCTTGAAACTTTGCATGGATCTACGACACCAGATTTGAGAAGGTCTTCAAACTCATTGGTCATTGCATTATAGCCAATCTGCCAGGCACAAGAGAGAAGCTTTTCCACAATGACTGAACCATCAACTCCTGCATTGCTGGCTATTGATGAGGCTGGTACAAGGAGTGCCTAAAGGTCCAGAAAGCCCTTAAGTTACAATGCACATTCATCTGGAAGAACTACAACCTCAATGTCACATACCAGATTCAGTGGTTACTAGTATTTCTAGGAACATATTGCAAGCCTTAGTGAGATATAATTTCAACAGTGACAGTAAATAAAACTTTCAAAGCATATGATGACTGAAACAGTATAACATGGTTTACCTATAACAGTGATGCTAACTAGCAGTTCTCATTATAAGTAATAAATGACTACTCAAGCCGAATTTTTTACCATACAATCCTTTGATGCGCATTTATGTGTCTTCTGTGTCAATCAATGTTGATGATAAGAAGATACCATAAGGTCAAATGGAAACGTTAATTATTAGATGGCATCAAAGAACATTCAGTCAGTTGAGCTATTAGCCAGAAAAGATAGACTTGGTATGGAAAAGAAATGGAGGGGCAAAATGGCCAGGTATGTCAGAATCTCCTCTCAAGATATGTGGGATCATCATTTCAATTTCAATTTCAAGATTTTTATCTTTGCAAAGAGGCCAACATTGCTGACAGGTTCGCAAAGAGAGGCAACCAGACAAGCATCGGCAGCTGTGGCTAAGATTTCATGCAAGAACTCATGGAATTAACTCACATGGACCTCACAACAATTTGTATTGTGCATGTAAATGAGATTCAATCTAAGTCTTTTTGGGGAAAAAAGAACAAGAAAGATGCATTACTGGACCACAGTTTAGGTGAATTTGCCTAGTTAATATTATATAATAAAGTGCAAGAAGGTTGAATCCCTGGTGGTTTTAATCCTATTATATATGATCCAGATCACAATAGATTAAAGCATAAACCAATTTATGTTTTGTAATAGAATATATTAAACACATGTCAGTAAAGGAATACAGCCCCCAAGATGATGAACTATTGATGGCAAGAAATTGGTTTTATGTGAAAGAAGATAACATGGAATTCTGTATATGCATGTACATATATATGCCTATCTCTCTAATAGTAATTTACATGAAGGGCTAGATTTTCAAAATCTTAGGGTCCGTTTGGTTGGGGTCTGTCCGATTGTGGGGTAATCTAATGATAACTAGAAATCATTTATCTAAAAAAATGATTACAGAGGAAAATAATTTTTATAATGTTTGGTTGGTAGAAAAATTACCTCGGAAAATGATATTACAAAAAGATCACTATATTTGGTTGGAGATAACACTACATAGGAATATGATAGAATTTACAAATATGCCCATTAACATAAAATAATTTTTTAATATTCTCATCTCCAATTAATTTTTATATAATGACTATAATCACCACCACCTATTGGCAATATTTTTGTCAAGTATGGATTACCATTACTCAGAAATTTATCAAATACCAACCCCTCAATGGTATTTGTTTTACCTTCTCTCTCTAGAAAAATCAATTTTTTTTACCATCTCTCTCTTCCATTTTTCACACCAAATATGATAATCTGATATGAGATATATTTTCCCACACCAAATTAATCCCAACCAAATGGACATCTTAGTTTTTTCATAAAATCTAAAAGAGTTGACATGTTTCTCACTTATACAATTTTGTTTAATCTTGCAATTTTAGTTTGAATTCGAGATCCACCAAGGTGTCAGAATGCATTTCACTGATTCGATGAAATGTCTGGTATATTTCATCGGGGTATCATCCCATCATTCCCATAAGTTTCTTACACATACTTCCCACTGCGATTCACGATCGTTCCAAGTTTAGCACCATGCAAATTAAATGGAGCCTGGACAGGCACCAAGAACAGCACTCGATACCCATAACCAAAGCAGTCTATATTGTAAACTAAAAAAAGAGAGGCATCCCTAACTCCTTTTCTAAGCTAATGTGCTAGAGTGAACAGTACAGTTGCAGACCTGGCTACTCAAACACAACTAGAAACAAGAGTTGACACTCATTGGCCAAGTTGACTTGTCTCGAATTCTTTGGAAATGTGAAAGAGGTGAGCGAATTTACCATTACTAGATGCCAATTGCATAAAATAGTATCTTACAGCAAAGTTACGCCAAAGTGGCACTCAAAAAGTAGGACATAAACACTATAGATGAAGGTGGAGGCTTTTTTGTTGGAGTAATAACTTAGAAGTTGTGCATTGAATATCAAGTATCTTTAACTATCATAAACATTGCCATGGCCCACCAAGTCTGAGTATTTACCCGATGATATAAAAGTTAAAAGCTTCAGATGATCTTGTCCATGTAACAAACTCCAATACTAAGGAAATTACTTCCGAAGGAAATCAAAATCTCGGTGTTGGATATTGAGGGTTATCAGATTAATGCAATTCCTAGTTCTGATTATCTCAGACCACTCAAATTCAATGTGAAATAACAAGCAACACATACAAAACATAATGAGGATTATCTTATTTGACAAATATATCAATATAACCATTTTAATATAGAAAAAAAAACAGGGCATGGCCACAGCCCTACTGTCTTCACATTCACACACATGCCAGTTACATGGAAGGAGGCCGGTTTCTCGGAGTCATTGGACATTGTAATGGACATGCATGCAGATGAGAAAGCTTGGGATTGATTATCACATGTGGCACTGTAATGTTCTTGTAAAGTGCACTTTTATAACATCATAGCTAGGTTTCTGATACATAGTTTAAACATGAAAATAAATCATCTTAATCTAGTTTTGACCTGCCATATGTGTGACTTATCAGCATGTATTTAAGTGGACTACTGTGTCATCCATATTTGTGCAGCACTGCTATGGCAACAATGGTTCGTATCAGGAACCAAACAAACACACACTAAATGCTGCAAAATCATAATTCTTAACTAATACATGCCTCAAGTTCCAGATGGGAAAAGAAATATTAGTGATGTGCTCCACATCATGTATAGGATCACAATTTAATGTTCCAAATATGAGGTCCAACAAGGTCAATGTTTTCCAAAAAACACATGCAATCACTCCCATGCTACATAATACTATTTTTAGGCTATACTGTATTCTTTATGTGTAGGCTATACTGTGTTCTTTATGTGTAAAAAAATCTAAGCAGAAAAAAACAGTAATAGGTACACTTTTGGAGGCACTTTTCTTAAGAATTGAGTAAAATGACATAATGTATGTGACAATTAAGAAGAAACTAGACCTTTCCAACTATGTCAGCACCAATCTTCTCTTCCGGGTCATCAATCAGATGCACTATGGTGGGAATATGCTTTGATAACTGGACCAATGTCGCCCCTCCACCTGGTGCTATACCCTCATCTATGGCAGCAGAAGTCGCGTTCTTCGCATCCTCGATTCTAAGTTTCCTGTCCTCAAGTTCCGCCTCAGTGGGTGCCCCTACCTATGTATCATTTGCACCTTCAGAATCCAGAGCAATGCCCTAACAAGTATCTCAATAGTTTGACTTTTACATGATGCGGCAGATAAATAAACAAATACATATATAAGTAATAATGAGATAACAGTATTGCATTGAAGTTCTTCACCCAGTTTCAAGCACCTGTAGTAGATATTCAGAAAATTGAGATGGCAGCAAACTGATATATTCCAGCACAAACATGTGCTATAGACAATTAAGTTCTCTGAATTATGCAAGTAGTTTGAGGTAGAGAGAAGAAAACAGCAGACCTTGATCACAGCTACACCACTTGAGAGTTTTGCTATCCTCTCAGAAAGCTTCCTTGCTAGGTAGGAACTATCTGTTTCAGTCAAATCTTTCTTTATTTGTAAAATTCTTGCCTGAATCTCAGCTCTCATAGATGGGTCAGCAACAATGGTTGTTGAGTTACTTGTTATAGTTATCTTCTGAGCAACACCTAGCTGGTCTGAAGTTACACCTCTAAGCATCAAGCCCAAGTCACTAGAAACAAAATCAGCACCTGTGTTTTCCGCAAAGTGTAAGCACAAGTAAAATCTGAAGTTCAGATTAGTTACCAAGCAACTTGTATACCAAAAATTAAGACAGTTACTCATAAATGCATGAGGTGAACAAGCATCAAAATTTACAACACCATGGGACCAGCAGCATGACAAACATCAAGCAGCGAGCTTTGGAACTCAATGAAACAAGCAAGCTGCAGTTTGTAGCATAAAACTACTGTTCCAAGAAGTAAATGCTTTTAAACACCGTATAAATCATGCATTTTGATTGCTGCACAAGTTCCAGATCAATCTCTTAGCAGACTAGGCATGTGCACAAATTCTTAAAATGAAAAATTCTATTTCCTTTAGATCTTAGGCTTAATGATAGTCTGCCACCAGAAAAAAAAGCGGAAAATACTCCAGGAAAGTAGTTACATAGCAAAAGTGCATGAAGGTTCACCTGTCATAAGAGCAATATCTTGCAGATGAGCTTTCTTTGCTTCCCCAAACCCTGGACACTTGACAGCTGCGACATTTAATATTCCTCTCAGCTTGTTAAGGACCAATGTTGCCAGCACCTCACTTGAGATATCCTCAGCAATAATTAATAGAGGAACACTCAGTTGAGTGGTCTTTTCTAACAGAGGGATGATGTCTTTAACATTTGTCACCTTTTGATCAGTTACTAGAACTTTAGCATTCTGAAACTCCACAATTGATTTATCCTGATTTGTGATGAAGTGCGGTGACATGTAGCCTTTGTCTATCTGAAAAAATCATAAATAGCCATAATGATAAAAAAAATTAAAAGAAATTATAAAGATTCATTTCGATTACCTTCATTCCTTCCTGAACCTCAATAACAGTATCAAAAGATGATGATGATTCAATTGTGATCACTCCATCAGGACCAATCTGATCTATAGCCTCAGAGATAAGACTCCCAATAAAATCATCGTTGCCAGCAGAGATTGCAGCTACAGCTGGACAAAAAATAAATAAATAAATAAAGTTAACAGTTTCATGAATTTGTGGTTCTTTCCTAGAAATCCATTAACAAAAGAAAAGACAACCTTTTATATCCTCCTTCCCGCTTATAGGACTGCATTTGCTCCTCAAGATTTTGATCAGTTCACAAACAGCTTTATCAATACCCTTTTTTAGAGAAACTGGGTTAGCCCCAGAAGCCACAGCCAACAATCCTAACTTGATCATTTCTCGAGCCAAAACAATTGCCGTGGTGCTCCCATCACCAGCAGAGTCATTTGTCTTGCATGCTACCTGTTCCATAAAATCCAGTAGACAGAAGCAGCAACTTAGAAAAATTTTACATGGAAAAAGCTATCTATATGCCGAGCAAAACATGCTGGATGAATAACCTCTTGAATTAGCATTGCCCCAGCATTTTCAATTGCATCTGAAAGTTCAATAGCCCGAGCAATTGTAACCCCATCATTAATTACTTTGGGCACTCCTGGTTCATCAAGGACAACATTACGCCCTGCATGGATAGCCTTGAAGATAGTTAGACAGATTGAACAATAATGATGTCAAAAAAGGACTATGTACTTTTTCAAAACAAATGAACTTTTATAAGCCATAGTACTAACATATGACCATCTAAAAGTAACCAAGGCCCATGGCCAATTACATGATGAACAAGCTGACAGTTTCAATTATGACAACTACCAGACTTTTCATCAGTTTTTCACCCCACTGAACTTCATAACCAATGAAACATGATAATTTTTCAAAACATTCATCTCAGATGAAGTTGATGGAATAAGTGATAGTTATTGGAGTGTACAAAGAGGGCTGACAGTTACCAATGTAAAACATTCATCCATACATGGAAGACAGCAGGACTCATTTCTTTTTTTAAAAAAAAAAAGAAAGAAAAAATTTTGCCGGCCTGGAAGAAAACAAAGTCTGTATCTAGAACTTACAATCCCATTTCTAGAATTCATTTTCCACCAATGAAAGGGAGATTCTGGAATAGTTGGCTTATCTAGGAACTACATGACTCGCCTACGATGATCTACTTGATGACTTTGTACACAACCAAAAGACAAAATATTTTGTACGGAAAGAAAGACAAAAGAAAGTTATGATCTGGTTTATGATGTAATGAACAGCACACAAGTAACATAACCAATTGACAATACTCAAAGGTATGTTCCCTGAGTCTTGAATGAACATCAATTCACTCTCTCCATCTGTAAAAAGGATATAGCAAAATGAGATTGGAGCGTTAACATAGACCTCATATGCTTGCATAAAAGGAATGACCCAAATTGTATCATGTTACTACCTCACATTGCGATCTAAAGGTCAGTAATTTAGGGACTTTTTTGATTATTGAAGAAGAGAGTAGCAGAAGAGAAATCCAAATACCTTTACATACCCCCCCCCCACCTCTTCACCCAAAAAAAAAAAAAAATTTCTTATATTGGAATGTGGACATAAATACATAATACTCTGATTATTTTCAGGTTTAATGCCACCCTACTTCTATGATGGAAAGACTTGCAACAGCGATAGGGTTAGGGAGAGTTGGTAGCCTTAAAAAGTACATGCTCTCAAGAACTTGAATTCTACGAGCAGGGACAAAAATTTTTGCTACCAGGAAAATGTTGAATGATAACTAAAAGTTACATTAAACAAGATTAAGAGGATATTCGTCAATAGACAATAGCACTTGAATAGATTAACAGCAACAAGAAAAGAATCCAACGTTGTCATACCTTTGGGTCCCAAGGTCACGGCGACAGCGTTGGCGAGCTTATCTATACCAGTTTGTAACGTTTTTCTGCAATCGTTGCCAAAAGATATCCTCTTTGGACCTGCTCTCACTCGAAAACTCCTCCCCAAACATAGATTTCTCGATGGTATTGGAACCCTCTTAGACTCCCAACGGCTCTGCGAAGAAAACCATAGAATTTGTTCAGAGAGAGAGAAGAAACGTTAAGAGAAGGAGAGGACGAAGAGAAAGAGGAGTACTGACGGTGGAAGAGAGGCCTTGGGGCGAGAAGATGAGTGAGGAGGAAGAGGAGAGAGACATCTGAGAAGCGCCGGAGGGTTTAGAGAGGCTTTTGGGTTTTGGGAGGAAAAGATGGGGTTTTTACCAGGGGGTTTTCTATTAAAGACCTTTGCATTAATCAGTTGGTTATGGGTGTTAAATTTATTCATTATATTAATTCATAAAATCATGTTTTATTCTAAATAGAAACTACGAATTTTCTATTTTATATGATGACCATCGTCATTGAAACATTGCTTTATTTCAAGAAAAATCCAAGCGGAGATCGGAAGGGGCAAAAAATGGTTATTACTGGGGAATGTCTCACTTTCTTAATAATGTTATGTTATGGTGCCTGTTTAGTTCATTTTGGTCATTTCCAAGTTCATAATTTATTGTTAGCTTTTTTTTTTCTTTTGTTTTTCGAAGAATCAGGTACATTTGGTAGGAGATGATAATCTAGTTAAATATCAAGATTTATTATTTTGATTCACAATAAGCTTATCAAAATATGGTTCCAAGTTTATTAGGATTGCATGATAGAAATAATATAGAAATATTTTAGAAGATTTGTAAAGAATAAACAAATAGAAATTAGCAAAATGAATTAACTTTGATCAAAATTTATAATCTACTCATCTTGTCGTACTGGATTACTATGTTTTGTGCGGTTTTATGTCAAACTAATCAGCAATTTGCTCGTATGTCATGAGTGAAAAAAGTGGATTTCCATTTTAACTAGTGTTTAAGACATCCAAGGTACAAGTTTTGAAAACTCCCGGACATACAAGTGGATGCCAAGAAACTTTGGCCCTAGGAGACAAGTTTTTCTTTGGCCTAAAGCAAACTTTATAGCAATGCAAATTTATGTGAAGAAAACCAACCAAAGAAAATGGGAGGCTGCATAATGGATTTTTTTTCAGGATGGTTAAATATGTTACCATGAGCTTTTAAATGATTTTTTAGCCACCCTTGTTGCCATTTGACATTTCTGCTCAACATGAGTTCGAAGAGCTAGAGAGGAATTTATTTCTGCCCTTTATGCCAATGATTTTGAGTATTTAGAGATCAGCTTAGCATCAAATTTTATTTGGATTCCTAATCATATATGCTCGATATCTCTAGATGGCTGGAAAGGGCTGAAGAGGAGGTTGTGATACCAGTCATGAGATTTTTGGACACTGATGGTCACCTGAGGAGTTCAGCTTTCTCAAAAAGCACAGGGACCGAGATCTTGATAGCCTCCGCTTCATGTCTCAAGTAGAAGAGCAAGGCCTCCAGATAGGTCAATGCCATCTAGGTGCTGGATATCATTCTCCATCCATGAAACATTACCACATCATCAAAGTGTGCGGCTGTTCTCTTAAGTTTTGATTAGCCAATTCGGGTCTAATTTTGTAATAACCTATTAGAGAATTGAGTTTCAAATTTGGAACATTTTGGGTTTAACTTTTTTCTAAAAACCAGATTCTGTACACTGGCAGGCCTAGGTAGATATGTCTGTGTGTTTATATGAGTATTTCCATGCCTTTGTTTCACTTCTCAGTATTACACCAAGTTTGGGAGCACCCAAGTCCATGAAAAGCCTCCCCAGCCACTAACGTATATTACTCAACTTGGACGTGAATTACGTCATACCGGCAACCTGCTGCCAATCCTCACCCAGCCGATCACCACCATGAAGGCTTCAATGCATTGGTATTTTTCTTAGATATTAGACATGATGAGCTGATTAAAGGCCAAACCATCAAAAATCCAAGGCCCCTTACCAAAGCAGGTCAAGGGTCACCCCACCATAAGCAATAGGTAAACTCCAACTGCAAAAGCTCCAAAACCCTCATTAATAAAACAATGATAAGGACTAGACCAAGAAATCTTCACAATTCACAGCCAATAGTTTTGCATGAAAGATCCTGTTGAAAAGGAATTCGTATTTAAAGGCACCATTAAAAGCAAACGAGTGCAATAGCAATTTACTAAGCTCAAAGGAAAAAAGGATAGAAAGTTTGAGGGTGATTATTCCATACATCAAAGGATCACCACTAGAGCCTGCTAGCACGATGGAGCAATCAGCTTTTGTGAAGCATGAAATGGAGCATTGGTAAAATTCAAACTGCGAATTTTGGTTAGACAAGCTAGAAATGCCTCAATGTTTGGCATCTTCTTCCTCACAGAATTTTGTGTATTGATCAGAGTCCATTAATGAGTTCAACTCGCCTTCATCGCTCATTTTGACCTTTATAATCCATCCATCTTTATATGGGCTTGCATTAACCTGATCCAACAAAAAAGTTATCAAATTATCCTTTAAATATTTTTACTCTTCAACCACAAAAGTCGTAACTGGAACTAGATACAGGTCTATATGAGATATTAGACACATATGCACTTCTTTTCATCATGGCAATGCCACCTTCCACGTTCAAACCCAGCGCATCACCCATGCAACTGGAAGACCCAAAGTCCTGTTGGCCCATAAAACTGCACTCATGGTAAAATAAGCAAGCTTCCAAACACAGGCACCAGCGCAGGCAGCATAAAATCTCCAGAATGCAAATATCGTCGGACAAAGGCCACTAAAACTACTAAGATATATTTGCTTTTCCAGGGAAAAAAACTCAAGAATTCACCAGGCTCCAAAGAGCGAAGGCTTTCAATGGAAAGAACTCAATTTTGTGGGGCCAACAGAAAGCAAAAGAAAATGTAAGCAGCATCTGTGGAGACTTGAATGTCTCTTTTTTTTTTTTTTTTGGTAGAAAATACTTGAATGTCTTTAAAAATGCAGAAATAATTTTAACTTGACCATAAGAATAATATAGAAAAAGATCTTAGAATATATCTTTAAGAAAAATGTCTAAATTTTGAATTAAGGCTACTTTTGCCATGGATGTTGTCAGAAATATATTGTGAAAACTAAGAGAGGAGGCCATCTATTTCATTAATAGAAGAGGCTTTCAGTTAGTACATACCAATCCAGGAGAGTTATTTAGCTCAGAATTAACTTCAACTACTTCTCCAGACACAGGAGAATTGATGTCACTAGTTGCCTTGACACTTTCAACTGCCCCAAAATTCTTTCCCTGTGTCACGTTGGAACCAACTTCAGGCAATTCCACATACACGACATCACCTAAGTGGTCCTGAAAACAAATAACATCATTGAGTTTAGTAGAATAACGAATGAAGCAAAACACTTAACAAAAACTTAAAAATAAAGAAAAATTAGGCAACTAGCAGCAAAGTTTGATGGTTCTATAGCACAGGTGAGATCACTGCACTATTGAAATGACTATGGAAAATATTCCTATACCATAGCTAAATGTGGCAATTTGGCCTTTACCGTGAAGAGATAAAATTCAATAACTGAAAATATTGGCTGATTGTCACTATGTTGCTCGAATAATAAGAATTAAGAAAAAGCACTGTGCCAGAACAACAAAGCTGGTCAAGTATAAAACCTGAGCATGATCTGTTATTCCAACCATTGCAGATGTGCCATCAACCTTAATCCATTCATGTGTGTCAGCATATTTCAAATCCTTCACAACTGCAATTGAATAAAAAACAAATTTAGTATAGGATTGGTTCTGTAACTTTTAAAGCAAGTGCAGCTGTGCAATAAATACTAAATTGTAATTGTCTCTTAACCTTTGCATAATATGTCCATCCAGTACTTGGATTTACAATGCATGTACAGTTAGAATAAATGATAAACATATAATTAAGATATTTTTACCATCCCCCACCCACTTCAAACAGCACAACAAACCATGCAACCGTACTTTGTCTAGTAACTACTAGAAATTCATGATCTGATGGGCCTTCCTAAGAGATCTGTGAGCTATTAGCATACAAATTGTAAAGGGAAACAGAGTTAAAGTGAAGCATTCAAGTTATCATTATACAGTGGAAGGAGTGGTGAGCAAGTCCTGACAGGAAGAGTGCTTGAGAGCCAAAATCCTCTACAGAGTAAACAGTAATGTGATGTACTGACAAACAATTGAATTTGTTCTTCCAGCTGATAAGGAACAAACTAGAATAAGTGCATACATTGGTACCGGAATATCTGTCAATAAACCTTTCAACGCAGTCAACATCTAAGGTCTCCCTAATGTAAATTCATGCACTGGCAATGAACGTTCATAGCTCTCATGATAAATTCTTACGCTATGATATATGTGTGACATAAGGTCTAAAGATAACCAGGGAGATGAGAAACTCACTAGGTAACAACAAGGGGGAGGATCTACAGTAAAAAATAAATAAATAAAGATTTTCAAGGCATGTTTCGGTCATATTTTCCATTAACTACAAATATCTTAGTATAATAAAGCAGGTTTGTTCTCAACGTGACAAAGGCCGACAAAGTGTTGTATCATTGAACAGTAGAAGATTTTTAAATCTTGACAATCGCATGAGCTTATTATGGATCAATTGCCTGGTTAACTCCCATATGCAAAATGAGAACTTGTACCATTATGCTAAAAGAAACATATCATAGTAAAGCATAAGTATGGAAACTTCCTACAGCTTCAATATCATGAAAGGTTCAATGCTGATACTTGCTATATAATTCTTAACTTTGGTTTCTTATGAAGGAAAATATTAAATGAGATATGGACTAAGCTAAGGACGAGCAGCTCATTCACAGCATGTTTTTTTCATGGTACATAATTGTTTCCACAAATAATGTTAATTTGCATTACAAAGTTCAAGGATCTTACACTCTTACCTTTTCAAATACTTGTAACATCTAAAAGGTATTAATGCTCTACCTACCAAAAAAAATTTCAACTTGGCTGCACATCTCAAACTGGGTTCATTTTCCATTTAATATGATTTTTAAATTTGTATTAGATTCAGCTGGTTGGCTGTCTGAAAAGTTACATTTTGCCTGCTATATTTACCAGCATGTTGCATGCAAAAGAATTTACCATTCAAAGTGGCTACGCTGCATACTCGCATTTCTGCTTTTCTGATCTAGCTCTATGAATGACCAATCGACAAGTTGATCACCTGAATTCTGACATATTTCTGTGAATTCTTCAATTTCAATCCAAAAATAGAAGTTTCTGAGTGAACCTGATTTTACTGAAAAGTTTTGCTTCCGATGAAATAAATTCTACTTGTCTTTAGAAGTTTAAATTTCCTAAAAGAAATGGACAGTTCACAATGTCTCATAATGTTTCCACACAAACAATTAGCTTCTTCCACCTCCACCTCCCCCACAAGCCCAAAAAATAAAAAGCTTGGGGTAGCACAGAATGAAGCTCAGACATTTCAGTGCAGTACATGTCCATTTCCAACTTCAGGTATGATTCATTGTATCACAATTGGTTTCCTAATCCTGATATATCTTTGGTGACAGAAGTTTATACCCTAATTTTTCCCAGATTCATTGTATTTGCTGTGCTTACGAACTCTGGGTGAAGGTGTGACTTGCGCCTCTCTCTTCTTCTACCAACCATTCTAAGATTATAGGACCAGAGAAAAACTTTCAATATCCGATTTTGTTGCTGCACTTTTTACTGTTCCCTAACATAACATCTATTCAAAAGGATTCTCAAAAGAAAGTAGAACCAATCATGAGATCACTTCCCAATTCTTTTAAACCTCCATTGCCATGAAATTCTTAATTAGTAACAGCGACCAAAAGAAACCTTTCCCTTCCCCGGCTCATCCCCACTACCACACACACCCATTGAATAAATTATACACCGATAAACATTGCACAAGGAAACAATTTTTCCTGTTAGCTGGAATTAAGAACCATCATCGTAAATGTTGCGGCCAATCCCCTCGTCGCCTGGTCGCCGGGAACGAGCGCCTGCAAAAGAAAGTCCACGCTGACCGGAGGCGGCTCCGGCGGGGACCCTCCGACGGTCAAGTCAGAGAGGAGACCAGGCAACAGTGAAAATGAAGACAGAGAGCTCAATCGAGAGAGAGAAAGAGAGGGAGCAAGCCTGAGAGTTTTCCGGAAGGACCCCTAGCACTGTTGCCTTCCCCGATATATATAGTGGAGCGTGGTATGGCGCCGTCATTAATGGCGCAGACAATTGAAGAATTGTCAATTCACTGTAGACTGTCAGAGTTACCGTGAAGGTGTCACATCGTCGTGGAGCTGTCAAATCGCTAGGGTTGACCCATGCCTTAGGTGGGATAATGCCCCTAGGCGGCAGTGCCGCATGCTGTTGTCAGGACTGGCAGTCTCTGGCAGTAGTACGGCGATTGGAGGAGTCGACCGGCCTTGGGTCGGTGACCAGCTGAGGGGCGTCAGGTGGAGATTCGGACCCTCCGACGGTCAGTCGGGCACATCGTGGGAGTCGGGTATCGGACCCCCTGGTACAGTCGGTCGGGAGAGCCAGAAGGGTCCGTCCGACCGACATATCTTCGGTCGGTCGACAGTCGGTCGGTCGGCCGTTCGGTCGGTCGGTCGGTCCGACCGACATATCTTCGGTCGGTCGGTTGGTCGGGTATGCCCGATTATAAGTCGGCATGAGCAGGGTCGGTCGGTATTCCCCAACAGTTGCCTCCCTCCACTCCTGAGTCGGACGGCGCGCTGGCCGATGTCTTCGTTTGGGCAGTAGCGTCGGGCGAAAAGGAGTGGATCCACTGTGTGTCAAGCTCCGACCGTACCGCGGGTTGATATGATGTCAGGCGTCTCATGAATGCCGGGAGATTCGCTGGCGTCAGATATCCAGTCGGTGCCAGACGTCTCGTCGGTGTCAGACGTCCTGTCGGTGTCAGACGTCCTGACGGTGCCAGACGTTTCGTCCCATCGGGAAGGGAAACCGCCGTTCCCGTCGTCCCTTCGGGGATACGAAACGTCACGGCCTCTGTGCCACGTGGCACGTGGTCATTGGGACGGATCCCTTGGAGCGGATTGAGATGACGTGGCTCAATCTGAGGATGGGTGCGTCGAACCGTCGGGCCAACGGACGGCCCGGATGACGCCACGTGGCGAGATCTGGGGACTTCTCGTTGGTCGCGCCTTCATCTCGACCGTCGGGGGTACTATATATACAGGGTCGCCCATATTCAGTTTTTACCCCCCCGTTACTTTGCTGTCGAGACTCTGCCCACGTAATCCCTCATTCCAGGTACTCTTCTTCGCTTCCCTTCTCCTTAGGAGTTCCATCTTCTTCTTCTATAGGCCATCATCACCTTTTCCACCTCCTCCTTCATTTCCTGTCATTTTTCTCAGTCCATGGCCAGAACGTCTCCACGAGGTGGTCGGTCGGGAGAGCCGACGGACGACACTCGGTCGACCCCGGAGGTGGAGGTCTCTTCACTTTCGGGGCCGAACGTCGATCAGCTCCGGGAGCAATATTGCATCCCGGAGTAGTTTCGGCTCTTCGCCCCTGGTGCCAATGGTCGAGTCAACAGCCCGCCTGAGGGCCAGGTGGCCTTCTATGTGGAGGACCTCCGGGCCAGCCTTCGTTTCTCGATCCCGGAGTTTGTCCGAAACATTCTCGACTATTACGGGCCGTGCCCGGCACAACTCGCGTCGAACTCAGTTCGACTAATAGTCAGCTTTGCTCTTCTGTGTCGGCTTTTGCCGACTGACCCTCGAATCTCCCTCTTTCGAGCCTTATTCGTCCTCCGACCCCACCCTAAAGCCCGAGGGTGGTGGTACTTCAATCCTCGGAAGGGGCTTTCCTTCATCACTGGTCTTCCGTCGTCCATCCACGGATGGAAGAACCAGTTCTTCTTTGCGTCGTCTTCCACCTCTTGGGGGTTCCCCGTCCGTTGGGGAAATCCCCGAACCGAACCGAACGAGAACAGTCGGATGGAAGCCGAAGATCGGGAAGACTTCCACCGGCTAAAAGATATCTCGATGCCGAAGCAGAGGGAGCTCGTCACCGAGCAGGCCCTGTATGACGCCGGCCTCAGCCCGGTCCCTCGCTTAGGTTTGTTTTTCGTTTTTCTTCCCCTTTTTCTTCTTTTCGTTTTTCCTTCATGGCCCTGACCGTTCGTCGTTGTTTGCAGATATGCCGCCGAGATCACGACTAACGGCGGCCGACGTACGCCAGTACGCCGTTCGAAAGAGGCCGGCGCAAGGGGCCGGGCCGTCGCAGCCTCCCAAGAGGCCCCACGCAGCCCCACCGGGCAGATCGACCGGGTCGGGGGCGGACCCCGTCATCGCACTGTCGGCTCCGACAGTGCTCATCGAAGTCCCGTCCGAGAGACCGTCGGGCGAGGGCGGCGCTTCGCCCGAAAGAAGGGCGGCTGAGTCGGTCGATGGAGCGCCGGCCGCCCGGCCGGCAGAGGAGGATCGGGAGGAGGCTCACGAACCCGAGCAACCAGCGCCCGCTGCCGCCGCGCCGTCGGTCGAGACTCGGTAGGGCTCAAGCCTGCCGTCCATCTCTGACGTCAGGGCCTGGGCGCCCGACCGAGAGAAGGCCCCCATGGCATCGGGCGACGAAGGACGATCGGCCGGCGGAGGGTCGACCGACTTCCCACTCCCCGAAGGTGCGTCGGGCCTGGCCAACCACGACTTGGCCAGGAGACTATGCCAGGCGCTCCTTCCTGCCGACATCGAGGCGATGAAAAACCAGCGTGTCTCCGACATGCTGTCTTCGTTCTATCCGATGATGATCCGAGTGAGTTTCTCTCTTCTTTGCCTTCAATGTAGTTTCCGTAAGCTCGGTCTCCTGACGGTCGGTTTTGTTTTGTGCAGCTGGTTTACAACATATCCGAGCTAGAAGTCGAATACCGGAAGTTCGGCGACATGCGCGCGGCTTGGAGAGACAAGATCGCGGCCGCTGAAGCCGACAAGGTCACCCTGGTCGACCAGCTGCAACAGTCGGTCGATCGGGAGGGCCGACTTGAGGGGGAGGTCTCCCGACTTACGGAGGAGGTCTCCCGACTTAAGGGCACCTTGGCGACGTCGGAGTCGGAGCTACAGTCGACCCGAGACGACGCAAAGAAGAAGTCCCGGACCGTCCGTCGGCTTCGGCACGAGCGGGACAGCTTCGCCAAGGAGCTGGAGGCCGACCGCGAGCAGCTCCGAGTAAGTCTCGAAAATCTTGCTAAGGCCGAGGAAGGCCTATCCGTCGCCCAGGCCGACGCGGACATCGCGAGGGCAGAAGCGGAGTCGGCGAAGGAGGCCATGGGTCGGGCCGTCGAAGACTTCCGTGACTCGGAAGAGTACCGAGAAGAGCTTCTGGAGAGCGGCTTCCTTTCGTACCGGGTCGGGTACGAGGATGCTCGAGAAGCCGTTCGAAGCCTGTACCCGAAGCTTGATCTTAGCAGCATAGTTCTGCCGGAGTCGGAGGCCCCAGCTGCGGAGGAGACAGTCGACCCAACGTCGGAGGGCATCACCACCGGGGCGGAAGCCGAAGAAGACGCAGAGCAAGCCACCGAAGATCAAGCGGCCCCGACTGCCGAAGCCATAGCGGGTTCGCCGACCGTCCCCGACCGTCACCTAGTAGAGGAGGCCGACTCCGAAGATTAGTCGATTTTTGTTTTTGCTTTTGCTCCGGCTTGTATTCGGACTTTGGCCTGGCTTTGTAGGCTTATTCTGATCTTCAATGAAATCAAAGTTAAAGTTTTTTGGACTTGAACCTTTTTCCCTCTGCATGTCTTTCTTTTTTTTATGTGTTGTGGAACGCATCGCTAACCCATATAGATTAGTTAGGACGTTCGGTAATTCGCGCCGCCACGAAGGTAGAACAAGTCCCGACTTTAGATCGGCCTTTCGATGGTCGAGGGCCTAAGTCGGGCATCCTTTGCCCGACTGTGAGTCGGGCGTGCTCGTTGTGTCGAAAGCCGACCGACCGCCGGATGAGACTGGTCCGTCGGGTCTCTTCCGACGCGTTCAGTCGGATGTCGCCTGGTGCGTTTAGTCGGGAAAACGATGATAAGTCGGATCCCAATACCCTTGTGTCGGGTATTTACACTGCGCCACATGATACACGGTGGTAAGCCGAATATCTTCCGACCGGCCGTAGCTCGGTCGGTGAGTCGTGAACGTGACAGTGGTTGCTTCGTGTGATAGACGGTGGTAAGCCGAATATCCTTCGACCGGCCGTAGTTCGGTCGGTAAGTCGCGACGGCGGTCGTGCAGGCATTTCGCCTTTCTTTGGTCGGGGCTTAATCGGCAAATTAGCCGATCGTTTGGCCCCAAAGTTCGACCGTAGAAGGAGCGTCAACTCCCGTTGCCGTGGGCGGTTCGGCCCTTGTGAGTGCCTGATACATTGTCGGCGGTCGGGCCGTCGGTCCCACGTGGATATTAAGTCCGAGTCGAGACGTCGGGTCTCGTCCTTTCTGGCGAGTGCCGATCATCAGTCAAAGAGTTAAGACTCCGAATTTTGGAACTGGATTTGCATTCCGAATGAACAGGTACAAAGTTCATTGGTGATACAACTTCAGGTTGTCAGCGTTCCAGGTCCGGGGAATCGGTTTCCCTTCCAGAGTTTCCAATCGGTAAGCTCTCGGTCCGTAGGCGTCGGCTACCTTGTAGGGTCCCTCCCAGTTCGGAGACAATTTTCCCTGATCCGAGGGCTTCGAGACCTCCGCCTTTCTCAAGACCAGGTCTCCAGGTCGAAAGAGCTTTGGCTTTACCCTGGCGTTGTAATATCGGGCCACCTTTTGTCGGTAAGAAGCCATACGAAGTTGTGCCTCGCGTCGGAGCTCGGGCAAGAGGTCCAAGTCGGCCCTCCGACACTCGGAGTTCTCCGGCTCACGGTATTGCTCGACCCTAGTTGATGGCAATCCGATCTCCAGCGGGATCATGACTTCCGTTCCATAGGCCAAGCTGAAAGGTGATTCTCCGATCGGGATATGGGGTGTCGTCCGGTACGCCCACAGGACGGAGTTCAGCTCTTCGACCCAGAGGCTCTTGGCTTCATTCAGTCGGGTTTTGAACCCATGCAATATGGTCCGGTTGGTCACCTCGACCTCGCCGTTAGACTGTGGATGCCCGACCAAGGTTAGTCGGTGTGTGATCTGAAATCTCACGCAGAAGTCTCTAAAGTCCTGGTTATCGAACTGTCGCCCATTGTCGGTGATGATGGTGTTTGGCAGTCCGAACCGAAAGATGATGGATTTCTGTACGAAGTCCTCCATCTTCCGCTCAGTGATTTGTGCTAAGAGTTCGGCCTCCACCCATTTAGTAAAGTAGTCGATCGCGACGACGATGAATTTCCGTTGTCCGGATGCCGGAGGGAAAGGTCCGAGTATGTCGATTCCCCACTGGGCGAAGGGCCACAGGACGATGACCGGAGCGAGCTGGCTGGCGGGTCGGTGTTGTATGTTGGCATACTTCTGGCATGGTTCGCACCTCCGAACCAATTCAGCAGCGTCCTTCTTCATAGTGGGCCAGTAGTAGCCCTGTCGCAGGACTTTGTAAACCAAGAACTTGCCCCCAAGTGATCGCCACAGATCCCTTCATGCACTTCTTGAGGGCAAAGTCCGCGTCGGTCGGCCCCAGACACTTCAGCAAGGGAAGAGAGAATGACCTTTTATACAGTCGGCCGTCGATCATTACGTACTGAGAAGCCGCCCACCGGAGTCATTTGGCCTCCGCAGGATCTTCGAGGGTGGATCCGTCGATCAGGTACTGAGCGATCGGGTCCATCCAGCTCGGCTCCGCCGCCAATTGCAGCACCTCTTCGATCTGGTCGACGCTCGGCCGTTCAAGATTTTCCACGAACGTCCGGCCCAAGGCGCAGTAGTCGGACGTCGCGAGCCTGGAGAGCGCGTCGGCTCGAGCATTTTCCGCTCTGGGGATGTGGGAGATCTCGAAGTATTCGAAGGGCGCCACGAGATCTTTTACTTTTTGGTGGTATTTGGCTATGGTCGGATCTCGTGTTTCGAACTCGCCTTTGATCTATCCAACGATCAGTTGAGAGTCGGAGAAGACTTTGAGTCGGTCTATCCCGAGCTCCAGTGCTAATTTCAAACCCGCGACGAGCGCCTCGTACTCGGCCTGATTGTTGGAGGCCTTGAAGTCGAATCGGAGGGCGTGCTCAGTGACCACCCCCTCCGAGTTGGTGAGCAGGAAACCGGCCCCGCTCCCTTGAGCGTTGGAAACCCCGTCGATGTGCAATACCCAGGCCGAATCGGGGTCACAGTCGGAGGTCCCGACCTCCATGGGGCTCCCCTCCCCCGACGGTAGGTCGGTCGTCGGGCATTCGGCGATGAAGTCGGCCAGAACCTGAGCTTTGAGGGCAGGTCGTGGCCGGTACTGGATGTCAAATTCGCTCAGCCTTACAACCCATTTCGCCAGCCGTCCTGATGTGTCAGGGCGGTGCAAGATGGCTCTCAGGGGCTGGTCGGTGAGGACCACGATGGCGTGTGCCTGGAAGTACGGACGGAGTCGCTGTGCCGAAATGACTAGAGCGAAAATTATTTTCTCTGCTTTCGAGTACCGAGTCTCAGCTTCGTGGAGCACCTTGCTGACGTAATATATCGGTTGGTGAACCCGGTTCTCGTTCTCTCGGACGAGCACCGAACTAACCGCCTCCGGAGACGTAGCCAGGTAAAGGTACAGGACCTCCCCGACCTCCGGTCTCACTAGGAGTGGCGGAGAGGCCAGGTACCTCTTCAGTTCCTCGAAGGCTTGCCTGCACTCGTCCGGCCAAGAAAACTGCTTGGCTTGTCGCAAGGTCTTGAAGAACGGGAGGCATCTCTCAACCGACCGAGAAATGAATCGGCTGAGCGCGATGATCCTTCCGTTGAGCTGCTGCACCTTCTTCTTGGTGTCCGGGTGTCGCATGTCGATGATGGCCCTGATCTTCTCGGAATTAGCCTCAATTCTCCGCTGTGAGACGAGGAATCCTAGGAACTTCCCCGAGGTCACCCCGAAGGCGCACTTGATCGGGTTCAGCTTCATCCGATGTCATCGTAGAGTGCGGAAGGTTTCTTCGAGATCTCGGACATGATCCGAAATTTGAGCACTCTTTACCAGCATGTCGTCGACGTACACTTCCATGTTGCGCCCGATCTGATCTTTAAAGACCTTGTTGACCAGCCGTTGGTAGGTGGCGCCTGCGTTTTTCAGTCCGAACGGCATTACTCTGTAGCAGTAGAGGCCCTTGGCGGTCACGAAGGCGGTGTGTTCCTCGTCTTCGGACGCCATCCGGATCTGGTTGTACCCTGCAAAGGCGTTCATAAAGCTGAACAGTCGATAGCCGGACGTCGCATCCACTAGCTGGTCGATCTTTGGTAGCGGAAACTATCCTTCGGACAGGCCCGATTCAAATCGGTGTAGTCGATGCAGATCCTCCACTTCTCGTTGGCTTTTTTCACCATCACGACGTTGGCGAGCCAATCGGGATAAGTGGTTTCCCTGATGGAGCCTGCCTCGAGCAGCTTATCCACCTCCTCATCGATGGCCTTCTGTCTTTCTGGAGCGAAAGATCTTTTCTTCTGCCTCACCGGCCTCATTGACGGGTCGTCGTTGAGTCGATGGGTCATCGTCTCCGGAGGAATTCCCGGCATATCCACCGCCGACCAAGCGAATACGTCGGTATTTGCCTTCAGTAGCTCTGCCAAATGTTGCCGCTCGGGGTTGGATAATTGAGACCCGACCCACACCTTTTGGTCGGGGTTCCCTGCTATCGCGATGGGAACGAGCCGTTCGGCCGGCTCGCCCCGCTCTTCTTCCTCCCGTTGGTCCAGCTTATCGGCCGTCGGGGGGCCTTTCGATTCGTCGCTTTGAGCGGAGATCTGAAAGCATCGACGGGCGAGGTGTTGATCTCCGCGCATCTCTCCGACTCCGTTTTTGGTCGGAAACCGGACCAAGAGATGGTACGTCGAGACAACCGCCTTGAGGGCGTTTAGTCCGAGTCTTCCAAGTATGGCGTTGTAGGCCGAAGGCACCTGGACGACCGCAAAAGTCAAATGGACTGTACTTTGTCGTGGTTCGGTACCGACCGTCACGGGCAGAGTGACTTCTCCTTCCGTTGTGACTGCGTCTCCGACGAAGCCTACCAGGGCGTAGAGACTCTCTTGAGTCGGTCTGTCGATAGTCGCATCCGGAAGAAGGTCGAGTAAAACAAAATGTTCGTCGAACTTCCATTATCTATAAAAAATTTTTTACATCATAGTTTGCTATTATTGCCGAGACAACAACAGCGTTGTCGTGGGGGTTTGGATGCCCCGAACATCTTCCTCCGTAAAGGTAATTACATCGTCCGAGCGCGGCCTCTTCGTCGGCTTCCCTCCAGCAGACGTCCCGGGCCAAGTCGTTTGGAAATCATATTGATGACCCCAGCCGTCGGCTGATTAGTCGTCGCTTCCTCAGTCGGTTGGGGTCGTCGGTCGGCGACTGATTGAGTCGGCGGATTCCTCCGAAATTTATCAAGATATCTCAGCGGATGAGAGCTTCGTTCTCATCCTTAAGCTGGATGCATTGCTCGGTATTGTGGCCGTGGCCCCGGTGGAACCGGCAATACTTCCGTCGGTCGAGGCCCTTTGCCTTCAGAGGCGGAGGCCGTCGCAGGTACTCTTCCCCTTCGATTTCCATCAAAATCTGCGTACGAGCAGAGAGGGGAGTGTAGGAATCGTACCTGGGACGTGTCGGCCTTGGGCTCCGCCGGCGGGGCGACCTCTGATCCCGTCGCGGGGGTGAGACCCGACCGTCGGTCGGTGGCCTCTAGGCGCAGCGGGGTCCCGACCCTTCCTCCGCTTCTCCTTCGGGCCCATAGGCTCGGCCAGACGTCGGTCGGAAGCTCCCTCGTCCCACGCCGCATGTACTTGTACGCGCGCTCCAGCAACTCAGCGTACGTTCGGGGGAGGGTTTTGTCTAGGAGTAAGTGAATCGGGATGCCCTCAGCCCCCGTTTCATGGTCGAGATGGCCATGTCTTCGTTGAGGTCCCGGACCTCAATGTGGCCGCGTTGAACCGCGTCACGAAGCGTCGGAGCGTCTCGTTTTCTCCCTGTTTAAGGGAGAAAAGACTGTCCGACGTTCGCGGCGGCTTCCGGCTGGTGCTGAAGTGGGCCACGAAGGAGTGCTCAACTGTCCGAAGGAGTGGATACTCCCCGATCGAAGACCGGAGTACCAGGCTCTGGCAGCTTTACGTAGCGTGGCGGGGAAGCCGATGCAAAGAAGAGCGTCAGTTGCCCCTTAGATCGTCATGAAAGCTTTGTAGCTCTCCAGGTGGTCGACGGGGTCGGTGGAGCCGTCGTAAGCTCCACGTGCGGCATCTTGAACCGACTGGGGATCGATTCGTCGAGGATGAGTCGGGAGAGAGGTTGGGCGGTCTGGAAGTCAACGTCGTTCGAGGACTTCTGCCCGTCCATCTGCAACTGGACAAGCCGACGGTCGATCTCGTCGAACCTGCGTTCGTAGTCGTCGATCCGTCGGTGCTGGGAACCCCAAGAGTAGAGTCTCCGAAAGTCCAAGAGAGAGGCGGACGGCATTTGCGGTCGCTTCTCCTTCCTCGCTCGTTCTAGCTGGGAGGGAGAATACCGTCGGGGCCGATGGGTGTCGCCCACGCCGCCCCTCCTCTCCATGGGAGCGCTGTAGCAGGTGCTCCTGCGGAGGCGACGAAGATCGATGCGGGCGTCGGCGGCTGCTCCTGGAGGGCATCGACGTGCCGCCGGTTGCCCGGCCGGTGATGGCGGCAGCTGGACCGGCTGTTGCTGGAGGCTTTTGACCGCGTCCGTCAGCACGGTCATCTGCCGCATGATTGCCGCAATTTGCGCCTCCATGGTCACCGCGGGGTGTGGAGAACTGGTTCCGCCGCGGGGGTGGAGGAGAGGCTTCTTCCCGGTGGGAAGAATACCTCGCCGAGCCGGTGACCCTCGATCGCTGAGCTCTTGTCTTCGTCATCTCGAATTCCGTGGGACAAAGTACCGTTACGCTGCCTGCGTTGCCCCCCTACCTGGCGCGCCAATCTGTTGCGGCCAATCCCCTCGTCGCCTGGTGCCGGGAACGAGCGCCTGCAAAAAAAAGTCCACGCTGACCGAAGGCGGCTCCGGCGGGACCCTCCGACGGTCAAGTCAGAGAGGAGACTAGGCAACAGTGAAAATGAAGACAGAGAGCTCAATCGAGAGAGAGAAAGAGAGGGAGCATACCTGAGAGTTTTCCGGAATGACCCCTAGCACTGTTGCCTTCCCCGATATATATAGTGGAGCGTGGTATGGCGCCGTCATTAATGGCGCAGATAATTGAAGAATTGTCAATTCACTGTAGACTGTCAGAGTTGCCGTGAAGGTATCACATCGCCGTGGGGCTGTCAAATCGCTAGAGTTGACCCATGCCTTAGATGGGATAATGCCCCTAGCGGCAGTACCGCATGCTATTGTCAGGACTGCAGTCTCTGACAGTAGTACAGCGATTGGAGGAGTCGACCGGCCTTGGGTCGGTGACCAGCTGAGGGCGTCGGGTGGAGATTCGGACCTTCCGACGGTCAATCGGCACGTCGTGGGAGTCGGGTATCGGACCCCTATGCAGTCGGTCGGGAGAGCCGGAAGGTCCGTCCGACCGACATATCTTCGGTCGGTCGACAGTCGGTCGGTCGGCGTCGGTCGGCCGACCGACATATCTTCGGCCGATCGACAGTCGGATCGGGTCGGATATGTCCGATTATAAGTCGACATGACAGGGATCGGTCGGTATTCCCCAACAGTAAAAACACTACGTATGGAGCCCTTAAACTAACTTACGTTAATCTACAACAACAAAAAAAAAAAAATCCCACCAAACTAAATACAAAAAAAATCCCACCAAACTAAATCATAAACCAAAAAGATTAGGAATTTGCCAGAGAAAAACAACAGAAAGATAGAGACAGGTCTAATTCATCATAGATCCACAATAACAGACAATGTAAAACCAAAAAACCAAGTACATCCCATTAAGAAAAATCCAAACTTTAGCTTAGGAACCAACGGATCTTTCTATTTCACGCACTCATGACCGAGATCTAAGAAAGAACAGGACCACCCATTAGTCCATAAACCTCCAAGCAAAAAGCCAAAGGAGGAACGCAAGGGGCTAACGAGCGAACACAGATCAAAAGAGGGCAGCAGAGATTTACCACTGGCAAAACCCCTCGGGAAGGTGGAGATCCTAAGGTACGAGGCGGCTCTCGAAGCCCACAGCAATCTCGCCGCCATGATCTCCGAAAGCTGATACCCTTCTCACGGCTATTGGAGCCAATTCCCTCTACTGAGAATATAAACGGTGAATAAGGAGATCCGGTCCTCCTCCTTATGTGGTACCTACGGATACGATATACATGCACCAAATATCGGATGATATAAACCTATATATCCGAATATATCGGCCGATATCGTAGGAGAAGTGGAGGGGCTTTGGCGGCGGAAGGGGGCGAGAGAAGCCGCGATTGGCTTGGAGGGAGCACTAGTGCACAACCGAGATGGACGGTAGATAATTTCGCCCGCGATCGCCAAAGTAAGGCGGTGATGGTTTACCTAGTTTCACCAGGTGATGCTATACTGCGCTCCGTGGCTAGCAGGGGAATTCGCCGTTTGGAGGTGACAGGAGAACGGAAACCAACGAACGACCAAACCCACCAACCCAAACAAAAACAAAAAAGAGTTGGTGGAGATCCCGCATGAAACATACCCGTGAGAGTCCTTTACATCAATGTTGTCCTTGTGATGTCTCACCACAAACATCTGTTCTAAATCAGATGCTTTGGGTTGAAGTAGCAAATTATCCTATATAACTAGTATTATAGCATATTTTATATGATTAATATTAATATCTTTAAGATAATATCTATATTAAGAGTAATATGATTATTGTTGTATATTATACTATTTAATGCACATGATAAAAATTATTATTATTTAGCAAAATTTTAGACTATACTATTGCTATTTTAAATACTATATTTACATAAAATAATAGTATCAAGATATTATTTTATAATAATATATTACTCTATTATAATTTTACATAATGACATAATATTATGATATTAATGTAAAAGTTTATTATAGTGAATATGAAACATTAAATCTTATTTTGGAGATATTTAAAATTTTTAGTACATTAATATTATTATATTAGTAATATTTTATATTAATATGATCTGCTACTAATAATATGACTAAACATTTAACAAATGTATATAATCTATTTTTTATAATATTAAATAATAATAATAATATCTTATATTGATTGTTGCTGCTTGGAATTGATCTGATTGAACTACAAAAGAGCTCGAATGATCTGCTGAGTGCTGAACAAGTCAGAGGGTTGACAAGAGATCACGATATACTTCTGAAGTGATAATGTGATGGATATCGTGCTTAGATGATAATAACTCCATATTATCACTTTAGAAGTAAAGATTGTGCTATGACCTTCACACCAACACTGAATTCGATCTAAACGAAAAAATAAAGAAGTCTCTTACTAATAGGATCCTCCAATGCCTAAATCAAGTAGACTCTTAGTGAACAGTAGAGATGCTATGAGAGCAGCAAAGTGACAGCACAAAAATATGAGGATTCAAAAGCATTTATCTAAAACATCCTTTCGAAGTGGTTTATATAGTTGAGCGTCGACCCCTATTGTTAAGGAATTTGGGGGTACAAGTCAACCATTTTTGGTTGTCAATCATACATCCTGGAAGTATTGTACATCCCTAACGTCTCAAGCATTTTCAGTCATGCATCACGCTCTACACATTTCATCCTTGTGATTATAAAAATTGCTCACGATCATAGTCATGGTATTGCCAGCTGAGGGAGAGAATTTGAATTCTCCACATGCACCTAAGTCAACCACATGGTGGATTTTGATTGATTGGTTAGATACTTCGTAACAAGTTCTGGTTGATCGATTTGCCACGTTAGCTATAGTCAATTCTGAGCCACATCATTGATAATACTAAATATAATGTAGTAATTATTATGTTATAAAATTTTAATATTATAATATAAAATCAAAACCGCTAATATGCTTGTGTTCAAGTCAAAGAAACATGGTAGATGCATTCTAATTGTTGTTCATTAACCAACACCCCAGTATCTCCTATGCTTTTTTTTTTTGGTAATATCTCTTATGCTTATTGATAGAAATTTAAAGGATGAATTGCTTTTAATCTATAAACATTTGTTCTTGTTTATTTCATATACATGATAAAATGAATTTGATGGGCTTTCTCATCGTCATGCTCAAAACAAGCTATTCTTGTTTATTTCACATGCATGATAAATGATCTTGATGGGCTTTCTCATCATCATACTCAAAACAATCTATAAACATTTCGAATTGTTGAAATTAAACCTAGCATTTTGACAAATCAAACATCTCCAATTAGACATGCATGTGAGTATGTTTAAAGTTTTACGATTCTTAAGGAACTCTAACATGGCTAGCATGCTTGATCAAGAACGAACTTGGCATTATAGAAGGATGGAGAAGATTTTTCTGCTTGAATGGCGGATTTTGAGGTCGCATGGAAATATGCGTGCGAGCTTCGGGGAGATAACATCACATCACACTGGAAATGTCCACATTTGGGAAACGAGTGCCTCAATCACCTGATTCCCTTTGCAAGAAAGACATTGGATATTAAACAAAGATTCTCTGTGGGGAAAGGATTCCACTTGAAATATGGAATCTTTGTGTTGCTCCAGTTGCCCAGGAAGGACATCAGCTGCTACAGGCTGTGCACCAAACAGCAAATTCAGCTTATCACAGAAAGCAATTATTTAACTGTGGACCAAGCGATCTTAGCATCTAAATTGCATGGTTAGTTGGAACATGGAAAAGCCGTTGATTCAAATCTAATTGATCCAAGTAACAAATAGGATGGGCCGAGATTGGGTCTTCAATGAGGATTGGTCTGATTTCTATCAAATCGGGCTTCATTTTAAAACTTGTTCTTCAAAAAATCTACACAAATTTATCCATCCATGGACAGAAAGAAAATTAATCTTCACTGGAAAAAAGCCATTCAAGAAATGCATCTAGATCCAAGTCTCCATAAAAGTCTTTTACTTTGACTAGGGTATGAATCTCCTATGGTGCAGCTATGGATGACATGCATAATAGGATAGATGGTCGTGCACGAACACGGCCGTGTGATGCACACTACACATATTGTTTGATGGATGCTATCCATGGATGCACACACTACAAAGGATTTGCGCTTCTTCGACTAATTAGATTTTCTGCTGGCTTATGATTTGTTCCTTGAGCTTTTATATTTATTATTTCCATAAATCTACTTTATGATTGAACCTGGCTCCCATTTGATTGCACATGTTTGATTAGTTACTAATCTATTTTTGCAGGTGCATGCACGAACAATATCAATTGGCAAAGTCCAGGAGTCTTAATCCAACTAGAAATGCTATCGGAGAGCCTTGATCCAACAAGAAATATTGTGGAGAGTTCGGATCTGACTGGCGATGTTGCTGCATGCAAAATCCAACCCCGAATAAGATTGCTACTTGATTGGAAGAAATTATTGATTAGAACGATTCTACCACATGTATTTGGATCATTCAATAACAAACTAGTATATCATCTAAAAAAGTGAACTTTTTTTCATTGAAAACTATAAAAATTATTAACTTATCAATCATAGTTAACAATGAAACTTTTTTATATATAAAATTTTTAATCAAGCTTGAATAAATATATAGCTTTTTTTTCAATAGATAATATGTTGATTTGTCATTTTAATAAATATTTTTTTTTAATTGGATCATTGCGGGAATCCTAATTGACGTGGACTAGTTCTTGGGAGATTTTGCTCGGCTAAAACAGCTATAGAGTCCTGATCCAACCAGAAAATACTGTAGAGAGTCTTCATCCACCTGAAAATTATACAGAGCTCATAATGATCATTCTGACACCAAACTTGATGGAATAGAATTTATGGCCAAAGTTGAAAAGAATTTTTTCTTTACAAATCTTAACTAATAAGGAAAAACGATAGAATCTGACAACGAAGTTGAAAGAATCAGATATGGGCTCTAAGTTTCAAAGTTTTTTTTATATATATTTTTAAAATTTTAATTTAATAAGGGGAAAAAAGAGAGAGGAAAGAATAGGTCTTGTTAATTTGATGCAGGTAAGAGATCCTTTAGGATTCCTCATCCAACGGAGATAAAAATAGCACAATAAAAAGCACAAAATAGAAGAAAATCAAACTGAAAATAAGAAAGAAAAGAACTAGAAAATCAAACCAAAAGCAAGAACTTTAAAACTAGAAGCTATAACTAAAGTTAAAGAGATAACTTGTACCCCTTACACCTTCCCTTCCTGTTGGATCTTTATCCTCGTACCTCAAGTCCTCATACGGTCTTTACAGAACCTTGATCACTTACCCAAGTCTTCTTCTGAGCCCTAGCCTCACATTATAGGTTCTAGGACGAACTCACACAACACAAGAAAATTGAGAAAATCTTAAAAGAAGATTTTTTTTTTTTGTAAATTTCTGTGGTTAATTGCATCTGATTGTATCGAGGAGATATTTATAGGAGAAATCTTCTAAAATCAATACATTTTCTTAATTTCATTTAAATATAAATTTATGAAAAATAAAGAAAATGAAGAAAATATAAACTAAACAGTAAAATAGTTTCTAACTTATTTGGGACTTCATATGATTTGAGTCAATCTAGTATGATTTGTTGTTCATTTTGATTATGTTTCCTTACATATGCATTTGGAGGTAAACTTTTACTTGTCCTAGAAATGAGTTATTAGTCTCCAAGACTAGTTTTGACTGGTCAAACCAAGTTGGTTAAATATTGTGCTTTATAAATTACATCTGTTACAAATCAAATAGATCAAACCAAATTATAAGGGTCGACCCATGGATAAGTATAGGTTGAAGAGTCTAATCCCAAGTTTTTTTAATTCTCAATACATCAAAAAAATCAAAGAAAAATAAATTAAAAATTAAATTAAAAAGCTTATAAAAATTAAAAAAAAATATAAACTTTCATTAAAAGTATTACCGTCAAGAATCAATCTAGCTCAGACCGATGAGTTGGAGCTGATGATAAGAGACTAGATGATGATTCAACAACTCTATAAGTTGGTTAGAAATCTGGGAATAGTTGGAGAGCATCAAATCCATATCTAGACCTTCGAAAGCATCTTGAAATGCTAGAATTGGAGAAAGTTCACTTACCAGGGGCTTGTTGGAAAATATATCCTAAAGCCAATCGTTTGGATGATTGAGCTCATTTTGTAATGTGTATATAAATTATTTATCAATGAATAAAAATTATTTTAGCATCATTCATCACAAAGTTACATATTTCTTACTAGAACTCTTGTGTTGTGATGAAATCTTTAGAACTATAAAGTATTCGATAAAGGAAGATTTATTATATAGTTCTTAAACATATTCGCAACTAAATGATATATCATTAAAGAACGATGATGTTTATTGAGTGAAGGTCATTGTGTGTCATATAGATTAGTTATCTTCTTAATCAAAGAGTGTGGAGATACTGATATTGTATACAGGTGAGATGTAAGAGTACATTATCACTGAACAAGTGACTCATCTGCTGAGCGCTTTGCTATCAAGAGCAACTCGCAAAATATATAGACATAAGTGTCCTTCAGATATGAGATTACCATAATAACTTGTATGCAACTTATTGTGCTTTGATGCCGGACTATCTGCATTTCTAATATAGTGACAGAAAGCTACTAGGTACAGTCAAGTACTTGCGAAGTCTACGTGTGGATTAAGATGGAATTGATCTATCCAAATTATAGGAGCTGATGCATCATTATATTTTAATTTAGTAAAATCTTGATCAGGATAATCATGTGATGGATTTGAAAGGTTGGAATATAATGTGGATGATCCTTCAGGTTGACAGTTTAACTCTAGATCGAACTAGAACATTCAAAGTCAATGGGATGAATTATGCGATAACCAAATGTATAGATTCTTAAATATTATCTTTCAAATATTCGACCTATGCAGATATCGAAAATCATTGCTAGATGATAACTTCGATTAGTACAAAAAATGATTCCTATGCTACCGGCTTAATGTTTGAATTTATAGAGTTACACACAAAGTCAAGCGATGTAGGAAAGAATTGATCTAAGTCTATATGTTCAATTTGAAAGTACATAATTTAATTAAATAAATAGATTAACTTGATTGAGAATTAAGTTATGGGTCATACAGAATTAAACAGTTGACTATATCTAGCTAGCACTAGACATTAGGTTCAGGTTCAATTTTGGAGATGAATAAAATTTGATCTATGATTCAAGGAGTCTATGAGAGATTAGATTTAAGACTAATTAATTTTATATTATATTTAATTTAATTAAACTTAATTAGATTGAAAATCTAAATTATATTTGGTTCTAGATCCTAAACAGTTTAGAATTGATAGCCTTTTTGAAATTGATTCGAATCAGATTCGAATTGACCCATATTTGGATTAAATTCTTAGAGTCCATTTTTACTGAGACTCTCTCTTCTCATGGCCGATCAAGAGGTGGTGGGTACTACATGGTGCTGCCTCATACTTGGGTGTAGGTGTTGGTGCATTAGGGTGCTTAGTTAAGCGTCAATCCTTTCTTCTTTAGGACTCCTTTGATAAGTTATGGACTAATTCAAAGCCTGTTTGAATTAGTAATCCTATTCTTATGGGTCATAGAGAATCATCTATAAAGAGAGAGAACCTCTAACTATTATAGCATAACAATTAGATTGTGTGCTAAGGTGAGAAAGAGAGAGAAGAGGCGTGTGTGGCATGTGGAGGCTCTTTGGGCATCCTCTCTTACTGGTGTGAGGCATCACATTAAAGGTTCTCTCTCCTTTCTTGTTGCTTTGTGAAGGTGCATCAATCTAAGGCTTCATCTTATTTTTCTGCGAAGCCTGACGTGCGTGCGAAGTAGAGGATTTGTACATTCAAACCTTTGCGAGACTTTGAATTCAGAATCCTTTGAAGATTTGATCCCTATTTCGCTATGAATCAGATAAAAGATAAAATCTTTGTTAGATTATTATAAAAAAATTTTAAATGTTCCTGACGATCCGTTCCTGAAACGGCCTATTTTCTTCAATCTGGTATCAGAGTCAGGCTTTGATATATAGATATATAACTGATTTTTTTTAGTTAATTTACATATGGTATGTAATTAAAATTTTATATTAGATATTAAGTCTAATTTAGATCTATTTAAATAAAATTTATGATCTGCTTTTAATTAGATTTCATAAGCCTAATCAATGGTTGGTTAGGATTTGTTATAAATCTGTTATAATAGAATTTTTATTATTACAGATTTTTGTTGGAATAACAATCTCTTTAAAATTTATTTTAAATTAATTTTAATAAATTTTTTATTATTATTTCAGGATAGAAGTTAGACTTATTTTAGATCAGAATTGAATTTATTTTGATAGAGTTTCAGATCTAATTTCTATCAAAAATCTACACAACGTCGAAACAGATCCAACCAAAAATTTAATCTTTATGTGTTCATATGTGTATCTAATTAATTCTCTATATGATTTTAGATCTAAATTTAATATTTTATATTCTGTATAAATTAAGTTTCAGATTTGATATGATGTATATGATGCATTAAATCTGATTAGATTAGATGAGAAACATACTTGATATGATCAAAGTCATGTTCATACATGCTTTGTTTTGACAAATTACATGTAAATGTGATTTTATTTGAAATTAGATTTCAGATCTTAGTAGCCTAGTACTCGGATTGATGAGATCATCAAACCATCCGGTCATAAGAGGAAGAAGGGATTCATGTCCTTTTCTTATTCATTCGATGAGTTTTCTTATGACGTGTAGAGATGTCATTATAATCCAGTATCATGAAGAAAAAGTGAATAAATTTTTATAAATTATTTTGATTATAAATAAGTTTAGATTAAATCTAAAGTGATTTATGACTCATTACAATAAGATATAAAATTATTTTAAAATCTAAATAGCATGTTACATAAGATATAATTTGTAGTGATTTAAAAGTTATCATGATATATGTGATGTATATATGAAGTTTAGATAATACTTATGAATGTTTAATTGTGAAACATTGATATTAAAATTAGTTTTTATGATATGAAACATATGGTATGCTTCACTTGAAATCCTAGTAGAATAATTCTACAAACTGAAATACATGTTTCACATACTTAATTTAGAATTAAGTTTCAAAACGATCTAGATTTAAGAACTGAAGAATTTTAAGACACCACATAAATCCATGGGCAATGGTTTCGCATGAATCAAATCTTTTAATGGGTTAGACCTAGGTTTAGAGATATATATGGATTAAATAAGAAATTAGTTAAATCTAATCAAGAGTTGAATTAGATTATGTCAGAATTTTCTAGATCAACCTCAATAATTGAAGCTTGATCAAGTCCATATTTTTGACCTTATTAAATGGACCATGATCATGGCTCAATGGTTGAGTCCAAATCTTTTGATAGATCAAATCGAAACTAATTAACCAATTGGTGTTCAAAATAAGTTTGACAGTTTTGATCGATGGTTATTAATTAGGAGCTACTCACCTAGATGGCGTCTATGATGAGTTAATGACATATCCTTCCCATCGATCTCACTTATCTGACCAACATGGTAGATTATATTTTAATTAGATCACTAATTGATTCAAGTTAATCATACCATTAAAGTAAATCAGTATAACTGATTTAGGTGTCTTTAAATCAGCTTGTATAAAGTCCTCTTCATGACTTGATGAAGTTAGTGGGAGGATTTACGACTTACAGATCAATTTTTTCTCTTATTCTCAAATCATTAAATCAAATCATTTAAATTATTAGATCTTTAAAATAATACAGTTATTAGGATAACTAATTTATAGCCCCCATTAAGGTGCATGATAATAAGTTTAATATTCTAAATAGGTATTGGAGGCACCACACGTCTGGTGTCTATTGGGTATTGAAATTATCATTCATCATATGATTATCTTGTTGTGCCCTTCAGATCAATACTCAGATTGATTGAGCCACACTCGGGCCTAGACATTTATTTATTGAATGTGCTTGGTGTAGTCATGTTAATAGTTGGACCTAACTAGAATTTTTAGTGGATGTGTCACACGCCTGCTAAACAGACACCTAGGGCAAAACTAATTGCTAAAAGTTATTTAGAGAAATAATTGATTATGAATCTATCCATGGATGTACTAGGATTGACCGAGCCACACTCGGATCCCAATACAGTTTGTGTAGATTCTAGTACCCACTAAAAAATTAATGTAATTCTTCAAATTGAAGGTAGAGGCTATCAATTCGTATAAGATAGTGGAAGAATCTTTAGACTAAAGTTCATATCTTTAGAATTAAAATAATTCATATACTAATAGGTTTATATTTTTTCTTTTCAGCTATGGCCAACACACTATCGTTCCGTTTGCTGTTAGACAGAGACAAGCTTATCAGATCCAACTTCGATAGCTGGTATCGGAAGTTGAAGATCGTCTTGGAGCATGAGAGGATCCTGTATGTGCTTACAGATCCACCACTTGAAGAACCTACTACCAATGCATTCCATGCTATGAGAGACTTATTTAAAGTGGCTCAATGACCGACGATGGTGTAGTGCATTATAAGGGCAGCAATGAACAACGAACTTAACCATAAGTTCGAGGATGCACAATCAAAAGATATGATTCAAATATTGAATGAGTCTTTTGACACCCCTGAAGATGTAGAAGACATAAAATCTCATGCACTGTGTTCAATACCCATATGCGAGAGGGGGTATCAGTCACTTATCATGTATTGTACATGATCGAGTAGATTGAACGCTTAAGCAAATTTGACTTTCTATTACATGAATAGTTGGGCAAAGATGCTTTTTTGATCTCGCTATCAAAATTTTATTTATCCTTCTTGAGTCATTATAGAATGACGAAGTTTGCAGTGAACTACCATGGTTTGCTAGGATTGTTGTAGATATTTGAGAAGGACCATTAGCTCTTGAAGGAGCCAGTGTATGTAGTGGGAGGTTCATCTACAGGCCAACGATCCTCTATGAGAGAAAATAAGAAGAAGGTGCAAAAAAATTGTGCCGCTGATCCCAAATCAAAGCAGAGCAAAAAATCAAAAGTTAACAAGAGTCAGACAGGATATTTCTTTTGCAAGAAGCTGGATCATTGAAAAAAAAATTGTCCGGCATATATAGCTTTCCTTAACCCTAACAGATCAAAAAATAAGAGAAATAAGCAATCAGTTATTTCGCAAGATACTTATATGATAACTCCTTGTAATTTTCTTTTTGTGATACTACTATCTGGGTATTGAAAACTAAAGTCTGATTAATATTTATAATTCATTGCAGGGACTGCAAGTCAGTAGAAAATTTAGAGAAGATGAGCGATTCTTGAATATTGAAGATGGAAGCCTTGATCCAGTTCTAGCTTTAAGAACTATGCAACTTATTTTGAGTCTAATAGTATCATGTTAGATGAGTGCAATTATTGTCCTTCCTTTTTGATGAATGTCATCTCTGTAGGCCTTTTGGTCAAACTTGATTTTAAATTTTTAATAAAAGATGATTTTTATGATATTATTGTGAATGATACTACAATTATGCATGGACAATTAAAACATAGTATATATATATTATCACAATCTGTTGGTGTAATGTATACCTCGAACAAATATCCTAGGATAGATAATGTCAGTGATTCTTATATTTGGCATTGTAGGCTAGGTCATGTGAATAAGAACAGAATAGACAGATTAATCAAGGAGGGTATCCTTGAAATTAATGATTGTAAATCATTTCCAATCTATGAATCATGTCTATTTGGTAAGTGACCAAATCACCTTTTAAAAAAAAAGTGAATGAGCCAGTAATGTTTTAGATCTAATACATAGTGATGTATGTAGATCTATGAATATAGCTGTCAGAGGAGGATACTATTACTTTATTATATTTACAGATGATCTATCGAGGTATGGGTATGTCTATCTTATAAAGCACAAATCCAAATCATTTGAAATGTTCAAATGATTTCATAGTGAAGTAGAAAAATAGACTGAAAAGAGTATTAAAACTCTTCTATCAGACCGAAGAGGTGAATACCTCACCAGTGATTTTTTAACATATCTAGAAGAGAATGGGATTCTCTTTTAGTAGATTCTTCTTGGAACACCATAACATAATGGGATGTCTGAAAGGAGGAATCAATTCCTGTTAGACATAGTTCGATCCATAATGGGATTTCTAATCTACCAATCTCTTTTTGAAGATACGCTTTTGAAACAGCATACTATATTCTTAATAAAGTTTCGAGCAAGTCTGTCGATAAAACTCTATTTAAGATATGAACAAGACATAGGTTGGTACTCTCATACCTTCAGATTTGAAGGTGTCTAGCTTATGTCAAGTATTTAAAGATAGATAAGCTTAGATCAAAATCTGATAAATGCTTGTCCGTAGGGTACCTAAAGAAAATTAAAGGTACTACTTCTATCTTGCTTAAGAATAAAAGGTGTTCGTCAGCAATAGGATAATCTTTTTAAAAATAGAGTTTTTTAGAGAAAGAACTAATGCCAGCAAAATTGAACTTGATGAAGTTCATGAGGTAGAAGAACGAACATATAGAACTGAACTTGATTGGAGAATCGAATTCGAAGTCTGTAGAGGCACCATTAAGGAGATCCAGTAGAATACCGTATCAATCAGATAGATACTATAGTTTTTTATCTGAGATGGTGATCTTTTTGAACTAGATGAGAATGATGAGGATTCAATCACCTATATGGAAGCCATGCAAAAGTCCAACTTTCATAAGTGCTTGAGACATGAAATCCGAAATGGAGTCCAAGGAGATCAATAGTGTATGGATACTAGTTGATCCATCTAAAGGGATAAAATTCATAGGGTGCAAGTAAATTTTCAAAAGAAAAAGAGGAGCGGACAGAAAGGTACAAACCAATAAAGTCTGTCTAGTTGTCAAGGGTTACCATCAATGTTATGGTATAGACTATGACGAGACGTTCTCACCAATGGTAATGCTCAAGTCCATCCAGATTATGCTTACAATAGCAGCATACTTAAATTATGAGATCGGACAAATGCATATCAAAATTGCTTTCCTTAATGAGGAGCTGAAAGAATAGGTGTATATGATACAACATGAAGGATTCATATCCACAGGCGAATCTAAGGTGTGCAAACTAAATAGGTCTATCTATGGACTGAAGCAGGCATCTAAGAGTTGGAACATGCGTTTTGATAAGGTGATCAAAATGTATGACTTCGTTAGGAATAGAAAAGAGCCTTGCGTCTAAAAATGAGCTAATGATTCTGTAGTCATCTTTTTTGTACTATATGTAGATGACATACTGTTAATAGAAAATGACTCCCAGCTTTGCAGACTGTAAAGCTATGTCTCTCATCACAATTCTCCATGAAAGATTTAGGAGAACCATCCTACATGTTAGGGATGAAGATCTATAGAGATAGATCTAGAAGATTACTTAGATTGTCTCAATCCATGTACATCGACATCGTGTTGAGATGGTTCAACATGAAGAATTTTAAAAAAGACTATCTTTCGATAAACCATGGGATTACTCTCTCCAAGAAGAATTGTTCGACAAATCTTCAGGATAAAGAGCATATGAGTATGATCTCAGCAGTGGGGTCTATCATGTATGTCATGATGTGTACGAGATCAGATGTGGCCTATTCACTAGATGTAGTGAGGAGGTATCAATCTGATTCGGATGAAAATCATTGGAAGGTTGTGAAGACAATTCTTAAGTATTTAAAAAATATTAAGGACCAATGACTTATCTATGAGGATACTGATTTGAAACTTATGGGATATACTGATTTCAGTTTCAATCAGATCATGATGACAGCAGAAGTATATCAGACTACGTATTTATCTTAAATGGAGGAGCAATTTGCTGAAAGAGTTCCAAGCAATATACTATGATCGATTCTATATGCGAAGTAGAATACATTGCTACATTTGATACTGCAGAGAAGACGGTGTGATTGTAGAAGTTCATCATCGAGCTTGGAGTTATACCCTCTATAGATGGCTCTATTATGCTATACTATGACAGCACTAGAGTTATAGTTCAAACGAAAGAACCAAAGTTACATCAACGTACCAAGCATATTTTGCATTGCTATCACCTTGTATGTGAGATCATGGATCGAGATGATGTCGAGCTTCAGAAGATCGATGGAAAGGAGAACATAGCCGATCCTTCACTAAAGCTCTCAGGATTAAAGAGTTCGATGATCATAAGTGAAAGATGGATACAAGATACTGTCTTGATTGACTTTAGTTCAAGTGAGAGTTATTGTAAAATGTATCCTAAAATCAATTGTTTGGACGATTGAGCTCATTTTGTAATATATATATGAATTATTTATCAATGAATAAAAATTATTTTAGCATCATTCATAATAAAGTTACATCTTTTTTGTTAAAACTCTTGTGTTGTGATGAAGTCCTTAAAACTATAAAGTATTCGATAAAAAAGAATTTATCATATAGTTCTTAAACATATTCGCGACCAAATGATATATCATTAAAGGATGATGATGTTTATCGAGTGAAAGTCATTGTGTGTCATATAGGTTGGTTGTCCTCTTAACCAAGGAGTATGAGATACTGATATAGCATACAGGTGAAATGTAGAAATACATCATCACCGAATAAGTGACTCACATGCTGAGCGCTCTACTATCAAGAGCAGCTCACGAAGCATATGGGCATAAGTATCCCTCAGATTTGAGATCACCATATGATTAAGTACTTACTGTGCTTGGTGTCGAACTATCTGTATTTCTAATGCAGTGATGGAAGATATTGGGTACAGTCAATACTTACGAAGTCTGAGTGTGGATCAAGATGAAATTGATTCCTTCGGATTATAGGAGCTGATGCATTACTATATTTCAATTTAGTAAAATCTTGAACAGGATAATCCATGTGATGGATTTGAAAAGTTGGAATATAATGTAGATGATCCTTCAGGATTGACAGTTTAACCCTAGATCGTCCTAGAGCATTCATGATCAAAGGGATGAATTATGCAGTAACCATATACATAGATTCTTGAATATTATCTTATAAATATTCGACCTATCCAGACGTCGGAAATCATTACTAGATGGTAACTTCGATTAGTATAGAAAATAGTTCCTGTGCTATAGCTTAGTGTTCGAACCTATAGAGTTATGCACAAAGTCAAACGATATAAGAAAGAATTGACCTAAGTCTATATGTTCTATTTGGAAGTACATGACTTGATTGAACAAATAGATTAAGTTGATTGAGAATTAAGTTATGAGTCATACTGGATTAAATAGTTGACTATGTCTACCTAGCGCTAGACATGAGGTTTATGTTCAATTTCGGGGATGAATAAGATTTGATCTATGATCTAAAGAGTCTATAAGAGATTAGATATAAGTCTTAATTAATTTCAAATTAGATCTGATTTAATTAACTTGGATTGAAAAACTAGGTTCTAAATCTTAAACAGTTTGGGATTGATAGCCTATTCAAAATTGATTCGAATCAGATTCGAATTGAATTTAAATTGATCCATATTTGAATTAGATCCTTAGAGTCTACTTTTACTGGAACTCTCTCTCTCCTCATGGCTGATCAAGAGGTGGTGGGGTGCTGCATGGTGCCGCCCCACACTTGGATGTAGGCGTGGGTGCATGAGGGTCCTAGTTAGGTACCAATTCTTTTTTTTTAGGACTTCTTCTTTGATAAGTTATGGACTGATTCAAAGCCTATTTGAATTAAAAATTCTAATCTTATGGGTCATGGAGAATTATCTATGAATAGAGAGGACCTCTAACTATCATAGCATAACAATTAGATTGTGTGCTAAGATAAGAAAGAGAGAGAAGAAGCATGTGGAGGATCTTTGGGCATTCCATCTTCTCCAAGGTGTGGAGGCTCTTTGGGTGTCCTCTCTTACTGGTGTGAGATGTCACATCAGAGGTTCTCTTCCCTCCCTTATTGCTTTGTAAAGGTGCATCAATCTAAGATTTCATCCCGCTTTTCTGCGAAGCCTGATGTGCATGCGAAGTAAAGGATTTGTACGTTCAAACCTTTGTGAGGCTTTGGATTCAGAATCCTTTGGGGATTTGATCCCTATTTCACTGTGAATTAGGTAAAAGATAAAATCTTTGTTAGATTATTATAAATTTTTTTTTTAAATATTTCCTGACGATCCATTCCTGAAACGGCCTATTTTCTTCATCCTGATGGTTACCCTCCAATGCTTAAAATAGCTTACCTCGATGAAATTAGGAGAGATTCTAAATGAGATAGTGTAAGAGGAAGATGGAAATTGCAAGTGACTAACATGGTTGCAGCTTATTAATCTCATATTCTCTAACAAAAAGGGAAAAATCTCAATACATTAGTTATTCAGTAAGTTGCCAAGAAGTAAAATCAAGATCTTGATTTATCTCAGCCAAATATAGTGAGTAAAAAAATTTGCAGGAAACTGAGATTTACCAAGATATTGTCGATATTTTTGGATTGAGATATTAAAATCTTAGTCAATATGACAAATCCCAGATTACGAGCTGCATTTAAACATTAATTTCAAACTTATTAATTAAAAAATTATTTAAGAATGTGCAAAAAATGACTACTATATATCTTTTGATATTGATCAATATCTCATTTTTAAATTTATTTATATAGAGTGGGATAACCAGACCTAGAATTTAAACCAATACCTATATTAAGTGAGATCATGGCCCACATGAAAACCTTGGCCTAAACTTAATATCAAAACAGCTTAGGATGGCTCGCAGTTTTGTATATTATTTTTCTAACTTGCTTGAGCTAGCTCAAACTCAACTTAATCGACCCTTCGCCACTACATTGCACACCAACCTTGGAGCGACATTGCGGTTCGGCACGTGCGCAGCCCCAACATGGTCGAGGTCTTGTCACCTCCAGGTGAGACGAACCTTAACGGGTGATAAGGATCATTAGATCCGGGGCCCAGATCGAGTGCCAAGAGGTAAAAGGTTTCACGTATTATATTGGGCCCCACTTTACAGCTGGAAAGCCTACCCGTGCCGGCCGGCAGCCGGTCTCGCGTTTAATAATGCGTCCGGAGATGACAAGAGACAAAGTTTCTTTTTGACTTAATTGCCCCCATATTCTTCCTCATTTCCAGCTTGGTCAGTTAAAAGACATCATAGCAATAAAGTTATTTTGTTAAATGTTAAGAGTAGTTTCGTCCATTTGACAAAATAATCGATACACCACCATCGAGATGCGCAAACCTCGGTGGGGTTTGCCGTTCTTGCCAGCACGACCGAACAGGATATAAACTAATATATTCGTGTCTGATAGCATAGATCCCCACTTCGTGATTGCTGCACTTCTCTCTTTAATTCAAGTTTGAACGGGTGTTATGGTAGTTGGCACGTGCGATAAGCACGTGATTTATGCCAACACTAATTTACAAATACATCCTCATCAATCAAAAAAATAAAATAAAAGACAACTCAGAGGTACCTATCCCAACCATCCCAACTCAGAGGTACGATGCTTATTTGTATCTATATTTTACTTTAAAGATTGAAAGACTGCTATAATTCTTAAACAATTTTGACAGTCTTTCAATCCAGAAAGCCACTTACTAACCGTCCCCGTCAGTATGATGCACGAAGTTTTTAAATTTTTTTAATAATATATGACAAATCTTCTCGTGCAATTAACACATCACTCATATTTTTAATAACAAAAATAGTTCTACTCAAATCATCTCCATTTAATATATTACTATCCAAATTGATCTTGAAAAAATTAGAAAATGACTCCCCATGATGAATACTTCTAACCTCTAATAACTACAATTATTTTAATTTTAAAATTAATAAATATATTTTTAGAAAAAAAATTTACTGTGAAAAAAATGAAGTATCTACATATACATGACTCGTACCTAAGAAAATTTTTGAACAAATTATTTGGATCAAAATCTTTAAGAATAATATTAGTCAACCTCGATCTCTAATAGGGGAAGGGATCAAGTTCATTAAGCCAATGGCAAAATCATAATAGATTTCTTACTTTTATTTAATTTATTATTTTTATAATCAATTTTTTTAAATAAATTTGTAGTGTATTTGCTAAACAATATTTGTTATTAAATTTATGAATAATTATTTTGCAAGATAGACCCTATCTTAAAATAGTGTATTATAATATATAGTAGAGATAAATACTATATCAATTCAAGTTTGTTTGAAAAGAAAATTAATTAGGCTCACATCATGGGCTCAATTAAAAAAAAAGCTTAGCTTGATGATGGACTACTACCTATAAATATTAATATAAGATTGGTTTCAATTCAAAATCCAACCTATCTAAGCAGCTCAAATACCAAGTCTAAATATTTGCAAAGCTGATCTAACTTGAGCTCGATCTATTTGAAAATCACTTGGATATGCCTGATTCAAGATCTATTAATCCAAATTCCAAAAACTTGGCATGCTTAATTTGTAAAACCATTGAAACTCCTCAATTAGTTATTACATGATCTTTTTTTACTTGAAAAGAAATTAACACTTGGGTTGTTATTTAATCATCATTATAAAAGTGGCTATTATATAGGAATTTTAGTAGCTCCGACATAGATATTAATTTGAGTAAATTATCTCATCCCTCCTCAAGATCGGGGACAATTACAGTTTTTCCCCAATGTTTGAAAAATATACATTCTAATATTTAATTTTGGTATATACATTACACATAATTCTACACCAATATTATTTTTTATTAAATAAATTAATGATTTTACTGATATTATCACTAATCTATTTGAATTTTAAAATATTTTATATTTTATATTTTTTAAATTTTAAATTTTTATATTTGATTAACAGGTTATATGTATATTTTCAAAGGGTTATGTAATCACTCCAAATCTCGAAAGCTGTTAGCATACTTTATTTTATTAATTTTATCTTTAATCCTTGATAATAATTTTTAAAAAAAATAAACAGTATTTTAAGTTTATTTTGCAGACAAATCAGGCATAAAATGACAATGAAATTGCGGGGCCATTAAACATCCTGTCAACAGTCAAATCAGGGCAAGACTCCAAAAATCCCCATGAGCTAAATAGTCAACATCCAGCACCCCACTGCATAAAGAGGCTGCAGAAAATACCGACTTCGGACCACCACCCACCCTCTAAATTCAACTGAAGGAGCAAAGTAATATCAACTAGCTGCTCTCATCCGTTTGATTTAACTTCTCCAACTAATTGGATATTATGAGTTAACAAAACAATGGTGACCGAATTGCAAAATTTATAGTAGCCAGCCGAATAATTAACTCTCCATCAAGAGACTCAAATGGTATTCCGTCTCGGTTCAAGGAAAAAAACAAAAATTTGGAAATGAAACGAGGAAAACAGCGAAAAGGAAGAGAAAGAGTCTGGACTCCTTGTTGGATTCCGTCAGCCGTTGCTTTCTCCAGATCGGCGGTCGGTGTGGTCGGCCGGCTTTGGCTGCCACCCATAAATCAAAAAGGCGCTGCCCTACTAAGCTCAGTTCCCAAACTGCCCACCTCTGAACTTTTCAAGAATCACTAGAAAGGAAACTAGGCAGTCATGTGGAGAGGGGTAGATAACTTGGTGAAGTGACATTTCTAGCCTCTGTGATGGAAATACTTTGTTACTGTTGATGTAGTAGTACTCTCTCCTAGGTAGTGCAAATTAGCCTATGTAATGCAAGCAATTGGCACCCTCTTTTGGGAGATGGGTGTTAATTAACCATGTTGATGTATTTGTGACTTGTCAAACATGAGATAGCAAGCTCATGGAGCTAAAGCTAGACTTGTCTCATGCCCAAGTAGGGTGGACATGTCGTGATTTAAAGTAATAGTTCTTATAATTATTTTAAAGAATCATAATTATGTTGTACGAAAAGGTTTGCATTTAATCCTTACCCAAAAAAAGTGGTTTAATTAAAATAGTTAATGTTTTGTAAATTCTAGGGTTTGTGGTTGGTTGAGTAGGTAGGTTGAAGGGTGCCAATGCAAAGAAATAATTTTTAAAGAGAAATTGTGAAGAGAATCACTACATTAGTTGGAGGCTCGTATTATTATATGAATATTGGCATGCTGCGTCATAATTTTGTTGTTTTTTTTTTCATTATTTTTTGTTACAACTAATAGCCAATAATGGATGTTGCAAAAAAATTTAATTATGGCTAATTGGATAAATAATGGCCACTTTTTCATGATGGTGGTAATAATGGTTTTGGAAGGGTCAGTCATTAAAAGATATAGGCGTTTGTATTTGATCACAAGGGCATGACTTAGCTATACACTTAGCATTCGCATCTAGTCTTTGAAGCTCAATTGTCAAACAAAAAATTATGAAAGACTCACACAAATATTCTGAATATATGAAATTTGTTGAATCTTATATGCATAATATAACTAGCATATAATGCATACGGTGTGTGGAATACAAATTTTCAACTACTAGTGAAATATTATATAATAATATAATAAATTATATAATAAATTATAAAAATCTTCTTGACATCTGGAATAAATTATACTTACATCTAGTAGTATAAGAAAACTATACTTATCCTCTTAAGATTTAACTCATAACTTAATAAAATATTAGTCAAATCATTAATTTTAAATGAGATTCAAATGTCATATCAGAAAAAAATTCAAAAATAACCATAATAACCTTATGTGATATAATAGTCACCTAAGAACAAAATAAAATATATGTATCCTCCTTCTCATTCAAGGGATTTTAACTTTTCATATGAGGTAAACAATTTCATTAACATCATCAACTTAATTAGGTCTAAGTATAGATTTTTTAAACTATTAAATATAAGTGCAATAAATGTAAACCCTGGAAAGGTTTCTATAATTTATTTTAAATTAGAACAAACAAATAGTTAGACTTGACTATAGTTGAATGAATTTTTAATCAGATCTAATCAGATCTATATTGGACAATGAAGATCTCTACAATAATGATCCGAGTAGTTAGATATGATCTATTATCTCTATAATATTTATATACAAAAAAGCTTATAATTTAGAGACCTTAGTCTATATATATAATTTAATATTATTTAGACTGCTCAATATTTTGACCGCTTGATGCATAGGCTAAAAGCTTTCAAATCGCATGATGTTTATCATATATATAGTTTAGAGATAATAGATCATATGCAATGGTTTGGATCATTAATATAGAACTTTTATCATCCAGTCTAGATATGAGTGGATCTGAATAGAGACTCACTCAAATATACCTAAATCAAGCTTAATAAACAAAAGTCTTCAATAGCTAATTTTTTTACTGCATAATAAATCATGAACCTTAATTATCACCAACCAGAAACTTCCATCATTAATATCGGTGCCATTAACATTAGCACCTATATATCGAACAGAAAATTCTATACAAGCTGAATCTATGCATAAACTACCATCATTAATACTAATGTCATTAATATAAATATTGTCGGGGGAATAAGCCATTTTTCGATCAGAGCAACTTGGTTACTCGATGAGGACTCAAGTAGAAATACAACTTTGGATAATTACTAACCTGCAAATTGGACATTGGCCGATCACAAAATCGACCGATTAGAGGGATTGATTGACTTTGGATTTGGTCAAAGTTCCACATCGACTGTACACCAACTAGACTAACAAGAGCCTCCTTTCTACGATAAGGATTGGGTTCGCCTAGGTCAAATATGCCGCTATCTCAAAAAGATGGCTCGATCAGCAAAATATAATTAATTGTCCTTGCATGTGGGGGGGAGGGTGTTGTGACGATGACTAATTTGCTCGCTGAGCAACCGAAGTCAATTATGCATCCACAGATCTTCAAGATGTTTTTTTTAATCGCACACATATAGGCTTAAACGCCGCACTAAATCCTCACAGATAATGTATGTAACCTTTGCCCATGCCTGACGCAAATAATGGACGTCCATTATCTTAAATGGCCATAGATTTTGTAGAACTATTATCGAGCTTAGTGGTAATGGGTAGCTACTCCCCTTTATATCAAGAAGGACAAAAAGAACCCTCAAGTAAGCAACTTTTTTAATGAAACAAAGTCTAGAACTCTATCATTTTTTCACTCTCCACTCTACTGCTTGCTGAAAGCTCCGACTAACTTAAGCATCGGAGAATCCTCCACCAAAAAATTTCAAATGAGTGGACTTCTTTACAGGTATTTTTGAAGAACTGTCCCTACTTCAATGAGAGCCATCTCCATGTCGATAGATGTTCAACCTCCACCTTGATAGGAGACCAAGTCCAACCATTGACCAAAGACTCTTGGCATCATATTGATGCTAGAGGAAGGATCTGCTTCCCTCTAAAAAAGCACATAAGCAAAAACAAATAAAGAGAAATGGCCAAAACCATGACTGCATCTAACACCTCGCGATGCCAATCCTCCTGACGGACTTATAATAGTCAATAACCTGGTGCAATAGATTCAGAATTTGATCATTGCTATCTAGAGCCTCCAGAAGATGACAGGACAGTAACAGTAGTGGGAGCCTACTCCACCCCTAGCTCCCTCACAACAGAGTTGATGCTCTTGCCCCAGAAGCTTTAGGCGAGCACGTCATTCATGATGGATCCGATCAAAGGTTGAGTTTTGTCGAGCCTGGTCTCCTCATCGCTAAAGCTCAAGGTATGAGGAATGACGTCGATGCTCTCCAAAATCTTCCGAATAAGATTCTACCCCTGGGTACTCTCAGAGGTTGAGTTTATCTTGATGCAAAGTCGAGTTGGAGCAGTAAGTCTAGGAGATCAATTGTGGCTAAAAGCCACGCAGAAAAGAGCCAGGCATACAAGGACAACCTCAGCTTCAACTTGCAGCCACCATTCTTATGCTGTATCATGGATGAATTAATTCTTACTTGGCTTAAGATGCTATAGCTAGAGCCTTATGATGGCAACATTGGCCCACTGGACTACCTTAAGAGCTACAAGTTTTTCATGTTGCTCAAAAAAGTATTAAATGCCTTTCTTTGCATCGTTTTCCTTGCTGCGCTTAGGAAGTCGGTCCGAGCTAGGTACTCTGGACTCCAACTGAGGACCATCCATTCTTTTAAGCAGCTAAAAATGATATATGTCGTACATTTTGACAATAATTAAAAACAATAGTTAAATTCTGAAAGCCTTTTTTCTATCTAGTAGCGGAAGGATGAGAGTCTACATAACTATGTGGCTTGATTCAATGTAACCACACTCGAAGTTCATAACCTCTGAGTCGATCGTAATGTGGCCTCTAAAAAAGAGCTTAAAAAGTACTTAATTAATCATTTTTCTAAACAAAACTTATTTTAGGGATTATATTGAGATGCTCGTGTGAGCCTAAAAGTATGTACACAGAGGAGGCGATAGAGAAGAAACACCATGAAGAGGGATGCAATCCGTATAAGAAGAAGATAAGGGCTCGAGAGGACCCCCCAGAATACTAGGGAGGGTGTAAGTCATCCTCCTCATGGAAGGATTCACGTGTGAGGAGCCCACCTTGGTAGTTTAACACCTACACCCTTTTGTCCGCTCCTTGAGCCCAGATACTCATAGAGATTTAGTGTAAAAGGTACCTTCATCGGCTCGAAGAAATAAAGTCTCCAACAATAAGGTATAGTCAAAGGAAGTACTATCAGTTCCATTAGGACCACAGCCACGATACCGAGATTTACCTCCAATTCAAAGATGAAATTGAGGCACTAATTTGAAGAAGGTATCTTAGAAAGTACATCCCCGACCAAGAGAACCAGGCAGTCGAACAACCTTCCTAGCCTCAGTCTGAGGAGGAGAATACCAACAATTGACCTATGGCGTGCATCATCGACATGATTTTGGAATTCATTGGAGGTAGGGGGAGGAAGTCGAACTGACGATTCATCATCGAAGAGGCAATGTATCGATGATGTAATAACCTTTTTTGATGAGGATGTTTGACGAGTTCAGACTTCTCATGATGATGCGGTCATCGTCTTTATGATGATAATAAATTATAATATAAAAAAATTTAATTGATAATAGAAGCTTGATTGACATATTTTTTTATGATGAATTCCAAAAAATGAAGTTACCGATTGATCGGTTGAGAAAAGTCAACATACTCTTGACCGGCTTTTCTTTGGAGTTTTGATTATAATTGAAGAAGAAATTACTTTATCAGTCATCATGGGACAAGAGCCCAAGTAGGTGACTGTACAACTAAACTTTCTGATAGTTCAGGTACCATCCATCTAAAATTCTGGATTATCATTTGGATTTTGAATTCAATTGAAAAAGATATTTCCTTAAAAACTTGAGATAATTTAGTTGAGACTATTTAGAACAGCTTATGAAATTTAGGAACATTTGAAAAAAGCTTGCTCTCAAATAAATCAAGCAATATTTAGTCCTTTTTAATGGAAACTCTTGGGATTATAGATTGGACAAGATACTATATCTGCTAGTTTTGTCACAAATCCTATCTTTGAAGAACCCAAAAAAGAAAGAGATCAAAATAGGGTGTTGCAATTTCTTATGAAACTCAGCTCTGGATTTGAAAATATTACATTTAATATAATAAACCAATGTGTTATGAATCTTGATTTATTATGAATGAACTTCTTTGACAAGAAACTCATCTATGCACCTACGCTATATTAGATGCACAGATCAGTACCATAGATATGATGTATCTCATCACTCATCGCAGATTTCAACCATAATAGATGAATGGAGATGATAATAGAATTCAATGCAGATGTTGCGGCAAAACTGGACAAGGTGTATCACAACAAGCAAAACTTGTTCAATTATTGTGGAAAGCCGATATATATAATTCTAGAATATTGACTGCTACAACAGAACAAGGATGATTAGTGTTCTTTACTTCAAATTCTAGTAGAGATTAGGAAATGCTAAATTATCTTATATTTATCTCTATCAGGAGGCAATCCAGCAAAATGGTACAAACATTATTGCAATCAACTTTACCATGCGCTAAAGACTAATCACATTTGGGATCTAGTTTCTAAACTTATTGATGTTTCTATGCTTGGTAGCTAGTGGATATATGCAATAAAGGGAAGTTTGATAGTTCAATTGACAGGTATGAAGCTTGGCTTGTAGCTTAAGGCTATAAACAAGAACATGGGATTGATTATGAAAAGACATTTCCTCTAATAGCCAAAATGATCCACAATAACTACTTCTTACAACACTTCATCATATTATTCAATATCTTAAAGTCATGGTGGACCATGGCTTGTTCTTTCTTTCAGATTCTTCTCTTGCTCTTTAGCCTTTGCAAATATACATCATGTGGGTTGTCTTGATACTAAATGCTCCACCATTGGTTGGTATGTTCTTTGGGTTCATCACCAATATCTTGGAAATTATATACCTCATTTGACCAAATTCACATGCATGTCTCTTTTAGACTTGTAGTAGTCATTTTCACAATATATTTTATCATGATTAAATATTTATGTTAAGCTTGATTATCATAGAATCTTTTCTATTTTTAATATCTTTTGATAGTATGGATGCTTAGCGAACAAAAACAATGGTTGATTAGATGCATTTTCTTGGATACAACTTCTTATTTTGTTTTATATCATTATTTTTTCATGTTTCACAATTTATGAGGTAGCAATTTGGATGCAATAAATAACTATAAAAATAGTTCAAAAAAGTGTCACCATAACTTGTTAAATACTCGATTTGTACTTGAAATCTGATACGATACCAGACCTTCGTTGGATCCAATATTGGATATAGATATAAAGGTTTAATTAGGTTAGGGTTTCGATTTGGATCTAACAAATATATTTTGAATTTGAATACTAATATTGCCAAATCTGACCTGCTAACATTCTAATTTTGCGGCTCGATGAGCTACACCCTCCACCATTTGAACTGTCATCAGTTTGCTTGGCTGATGCAGAAATCTTGGGCTGCAGTTCTTAGAACCAATTGAAGGGGCTGAAGCAGGCTGCTAAACATTGTTTTGGTGTCTTATTCCAAACTACTCAGCAGCATCACTGGGCCTCTCAACCAGTTCTTAATTGTGGAGACTATTCACCATGAGGCGACAGATCACTATATCTCCATAAAAGCCGCAATCAGCTCCGGTACTCTGAGAGAGTGTTTGGTTGAAATAATTAAAATTTGAAATAAAAATTAAATGAATGACTCCATCCCAACTGTTCGGCTAAAAAAATTTTCATTTTAATTTTTATTTAAAAAAATAAAATTTATTTATTTCTTTCATAATTGAATTCAGACTCATCTAAATAGAGTCAAAATCTCATTCTGGTAGAATGAGATGAAAAAAAATTGCAAAGGTAGCGATTGGGGTAGGGTGGGGGTGGGGGCGGAGGTATTTGCTCGGGATGCGATCATTGCTTGGTTCCAGAGAGAATTCACGGCGGTGAACTCAATCATCAATGCATAAGATTCTGTTGGAAGCCGAGCAGGTGGACGAAGCCGGACGGGATGGAGGCGATGATGGGAGCAGGGAACTGAAGAGGCCGAAGATGATGAGCGTGGCCAGTCCCTTGGTGAGCGTGGAATCGGAGTCCGCCTCAAAGCGGACGGCTGCGTGGTCGTCGGCATCGCGGAAGGCGCGGACCCAGACCTGGGAGATGCAGCCATGGATGCAATGGTCGTCGGTCTTGAAGCAGGGGTCGAGAGGGGGGAGCTGGGTGTGGTAGTGGAGGAGCTGTTGGTACTTGGTCATGGATTCGGCGACAGACTGAAAAAGGGCGACGATTTCTTGTAATCTAGGAGGTAGCTAGAGAGATCGACCAAGGCCTCTCGCTGCTAGCGCTGGTGCTGTTGCTGGGCTTTGAGGGGCTCGAAAAGAGGAGATCTTGGTTGGAAAGAGATGGGAATCATTTTTTTTTTAATTATGAAACTATTTTTTTCTATCTTTTTTTCTTTTCTCTTTTTATCAATTATGGTAGGTTCCAGAAAAAAAAAAAAAAAAAAAAAAAAAAAAAAAAAAAAAAAAAAAAAAAAAAAAAAAGATGATTTTGCACTGTTGTGTCATTGATTAGTTTCTATTTTTAAATTAATTTTTTATTTTTTTAAAAATTAAAAATATTATTATTATATTTAATTTTTATTTGATATTAATTTTAAAATAATTAATTTTTAAAAATTTAAATTAAAAATAAAAAAATCTAAATTTATTTTAATTTTTATCTTTATATGAATTAAATAATTATAATAAAAATTATCTGTTTCGATTTCGATTTCCAACATGAATCAAATATTTAAAAAAAATTAAATTATTTTGATTTCAATTTCGATCTCAAATCAAATATCTTAAAAAAAAAAAATAACTTCTAAGTTCTCATATTCACGGTCTCCCCTGCCGTGTTTCTCCAAGTTAACGATCACATTGATGTTTTGGCTGATGGTCCTTCCAGCACAGTAAATGGTTCCTGTGACGTTGTTCTTGACGTGTATCTTGGGTTTGGATTTCTTTGTTTGCCTGCTGCTATAGTAAGTCAGCAGCAACCTTTGGACCCTTGGTTTGTAACTCTTGCTTATATTATTAATTATGAAGCTTCTGGCTCCTTATTTTACACCAAAAAAAAGAGAAAAAAAACTGCCATCACTTCGAGGCCCCGCGGATTTAATCTTTCGATGCAATCAATCTGCATCCTTAACTCCCAAAGCAAGTAATTGGATGGAACTTGACGTGTTATTCATCGCTACATGGTTTTTACTTCCACCGAAGCGTGCAGGACATCCCACCTACTGAGAACAATAGATTCCAATTCCAATTGCTATCTCCCGTACGATGTTATTCAAACCTCCTGTGCCTCTGCAGTCGTTCCATTCTCATCGATGGCCAAATGGCAGATCTCGCGATCGCATATATATAAATTCTCTACGTGAGGGGCCCATCTCAGTACACTGAAAAATTATTGCATCCACCCAGTGGCTGTACATACAAACAATCAGGACCGCTGGTTTCTTTGAGAATCCAGAAAAATCAACAGCTATGATCGATTGCCCATAAAAATTATAGGAACAAATAATTATAATTGATTATGTGCATGGCTATATGATGCAGACAAGACAAAAAAATAATTTCTCCGACCTAACACTACCATCAACCTCTCACATGACCTAACTTTCTCTATACAACATTATTGTACGTATCATGTGCACGAAATAGCCATGCATACAACCAATATTATCCATTGAGCACGCATTTTAATGCATTATCATAAAAATCTGTGGTGGTAAGTGGCTGTGTAGGGCCTCTTTGGAGTGTTGGCAATACTGCCTCCACAAAGGCACCAAGCTCAAAAAAAAAAAAAAAAAACACCAAGCTCTCATGCACCAATTATCCAAAGTAACTCCAAAACCCACCCCCATCTCAGGGGCATTCTCGGAATCACAAAACCGACTAAGGGCATTTTCGTCCCAAAGTTTACCAAATGTAAATGCGGAGCCGAAGCTCCGCGCTAATACCGCCGAATCGCGCAAGCTGTCGCGGGGGCGTTTCGGTAATTGGAACGAAAGAGTGGGCCCGGTGTGATCACCTCCTCCCATGGGAATCCAAGCTGGCGCGCCGTAGGTAAACCCTTGGGCGGTGACCGTAACCGAATTTCTCTTTCTTTTCCCTCCCCCGGTCCCAGTATGAGCTCTCCACTGCCGGTCACTCGTATAAAAGTTTTGCTCTCCTCTCGCCGTCTCTCCCGTCTCGATTTCTTTCAGCAAACGTCATAAAAAGACGAAGAGAGAGAGAGAGAGAGAAGAAAGAAGAAATCCTTTTGCAAGGCGATCGTCTTTGGATCTCCAAGGTGAGGAAGAGATCTGTTCAAATTTTATCTTTTTTGGATTCTTCTCGATTAGTTGGAGTATATTCTCATCTTTTCCACCGTTTTTTGCCTTTCATTCGCGATTTTTTTGAGTGTTTTTTGGCGATCATATTGGAATCAAGGTTCGTGATCCACCGATGCTTTGCTTTGGTTTCTCGTGGATGATATCTTCGTTACTTTGGTTAGTTTTCGATCTAGATAGCAGGGTTTTTCTTGTTGGAAACTATGATCCGATCTATCGTTGTATCGATAGTTATGGCTTACCTATTGATCATATTAGTTATCTTGTAATAAAGATCGGATAGTTTCGTGCCTTCGAAATCTCTTAGTTGTTATACTTCCTTTAATGCTTTTTTTTTTTAATTTTTTCTTTTGGAACTTTTGAATTGATCTTCGAATATTTTTTTTAAGAAGCTCGAACAGATTGGATCTCGTCGATGGATAAAAAAAATCAATTTAATTGGAAATTTTCTCTATTTTTCCAGTAGTCGCAACTATTGTTCCTGGAATATCCTTGCCTTTTTCTAGGACTGGGACATCTCCACTGTATCGACCTTCCCAAAAAGACCCCGTGCGAACTTTCCAGTTGGCCCTCGATTAGCTTTTCCATCGCATTTAGACCTTTTCGTTCCCAAAATGCTCCCATGTCGGCTTTTTCGTCCAGGTAGCCGAAGCCAATGTTTTTGAATTTTTAGCAATTCTATTCCGTATATGCCCCCCCTCCCCGGTTGGCCGCGAAACGGCCGGTGATGTTCTAAGCCCGGTTCGCTAAATGCCCCCTGAAATAGGAAATTTGCAGCTTTTGTCTTGCTTTCACTTAATTGCGTAGTCCAAGGGACCAGAAAACGGTGGGTGAGTGGCGTAGTTTTTTTTCCCCTCTCCATTCGTTCGGGTGGTTTTATCAATCAACCGAGCACGTCTTTTAAAGTTCCGCGTCCCGTACAAATATCGAATGATGAGTTTGATCTTTGTATAATTAAAAGTGGTTAATGAGATCAGCTACTTCAGCCACAGTATCAAAGAACGTGCTTTGCTGCTATCCAGTTGACACGTGTATACGTAATGGCCATTGTATCACTTGTCTTCCCCGTCTCCCACCGGCATAACTTCCCTGATGAGAATCGGCTTGTACGAACAAATGGCTGAGATTTGCTGAGGAGTTGCAGGCTTCCCAGCACCACTTCATTTTTCCCTCCAGTCCACGTGGCGGCAGGCGATTGGTGAGGTACACGAGGTCATTTGGTGACAGGCGGGATCGTTTGCCAGCCCACTTCCATGGGGTACTGGTGCTGTGAGTGGAGAGAAATGTGGGATGCTGGGAACCAGCACACTTTTTCCTCCAAATTGTAAGCATGATCAGTGCATGTGAATTAATGTGCTTTGAGGCTCACCAGATCAGACAGCTATAATTGGTTATAATTGGTTTATATCGTCTAGTAAATGCCCCTCAAATGAGGTGCACTACATGTACACTTTCACTGTGTGCTAGCTATTTATTTGTTCGGTGGTGTACGCGATCTTATGTCACGCAACGTGTTCCTGCTGGTCTGTTCATAGAGGATGCGTACGTAAAAGCTAGACAGGCCATTTTTTTTAAGTTGGAAATTTGAAATAATGAAATGTAGTCACATGTTTCTATTTATGTGTATGTATACTTTATGTTTGCATGAATTTTGGATGCAAGTATTGGTTGGAGGAGAATTTATGTTTTCTGCATTTGACAGAAGCAAAAATGGAAGGAGGGACAGATACAAGCTCTACAGAAGTCGATGTGAAGCTGCCCAGCAAAGTTGATACAAAGGTCATTATTTTTTTTTCCTTTCTTAATACAGCCAATGTATGATGTGATTGAATTACAACAAATTCTAAGTAATCTTGGTAAGTTATAACAAATGTTGTATGCGTATGGGTTATAATGTTCGGTCCACAGTTTTAGGTTAAAGGGTTTCACCAAAACTTCTTATTTTGGATTTTGATTTCAGCCTGAAACAATTGCTTTGGTTCTTCCAATTCAGGCTGCTGTTTAATTTTTTATATAGTTTCATTTCAGAAAAGAAGAAAATAGTGCAAAGTTTTCACAGAACCTGTAATCTGCATAAATATACGATATTTGTGAGGTTGGATCGTGGGTGGAGTAGTCTCTAAAGAAGCCTTAGATTGGAAAAAAAATGGGCAGAGTTTCCTTCTTTCTTTCTTTTTTGGGTAAGCTTATGCAGATTTTTTAGCATGTAAAATAGCCCCCTGTTGAGTATGTCTATCGATAAGTAGAATCATATGGGCTGTTGGTCACTGATATTAAAAGAGAGTCTTGATTTGATGGGTGTCACTGCATATAGTCCATTTTCTTAGTTTCATGCTTTTGTGGGACTGGATGTTTTTGGAAGACTGGAATAGTTAGTAGATGAAAACAATCTGATAGCTTAATGTTGTTCTCCTTGAATTGCAAAACCTCAGGTGCCATGCTCATTACTGAGACTGTTTTAAAGATGGTATATGCTCCTTCACTTTAATATGGTTTATCAAAAAACGATCTGGTGTTTAGTCTCTAGTGTCAATTTTCTCAAGTCCATATTTTACCTCAATGAAAACATGCTTGATTGGCATTGGCATCCAAGACATTCAATTCTTTTTCTAACTTATCATTATCTTTTGGCCCTTTAATCATCTAGAGGCTATATTCCTGCATATCTCACAAGCTGCATGCTATATCATGTTTGCACTTAAATTTGAAGGAAAAAAGAGTAATCGTGCAAATGTAGTGGTACGTATTTGTGTAAATAATGAGGATGCTGAAACAGTTGGCTTAGAAAAAAAACTCTGAGAAAGAAGGGTCTGCAAAGTAATGCATATATGGAAAGTATCAAAGATTTGCAGGATCACAAATATGCTGAATTCAAACTTTTTAAACTGTAGTATCAAAGTGCAGTTATGAAGGAGTGCTAACTGGATTATGGCATGATCGTGAAAACTTTAAAAATTTCAAATGGCTGTAAAGTTTGATGTAAATATGGAAATAGATTTGGGAATGTTTAGAAGAGAGTGTGGCAGAGGACAATAGGTTCTCCAAGGTGGTTGCTTCCTCAGCAGTTGGGTACTACTGGCGTTAAAGTTGAGAGCATTACAGTAAAAACAAAAGCATGTTCTTTCCTTTCAAAAAGATAAAGGGCCAACTAAATTGGAAATTAAATGTATGCTTGAATGTCACTTCTGCAAGAAGAGAGCAACTCAAGAATGATGTCACAAGTGAAACAACGATAGAAGAAATCGAAAACTGGTCAAATCAAGCTGGCTGGAGTTAAATTTATATAATAGTTGGTTATATGTTCTGTTAGTTTCTTTCCAGATTATTTACTTTGGCTGTTCTTATCGCATCTGCTTAAATAAGCTCACTAGTTTCAAGTTGGGAGTGCTCTGGCAGAAAATGATGTTGGATACAAGATCATTGAAATAAGAAATATTTCAAAAACAGGTGACTTGTTTTCTCTAGTTGAGTTCCAGTTGCGGGGTTGGGGGTGCACAATAAATATATGAGTTTACAGGAATGTTTCTAAGATGATGATTAATGTGATCCAAAAAGTATTGAATTATTTTTCAGATTTTGCTGGATAAAGAAGGATTATTAGATGCCTTGTCAAAATCCTAATTAAATCATCCAAATTTCTTCTCTAGCAATTCAAGGATACCTCATTATAGGTTCTAACTGTATGTGTTCTGATCATGAATTTATACTCTACTAGATCCAGCTGCATTAGATTGCAGTAGAATGTATTTTCAAGATATTGATTCACTTGATCTCAAAAAGGAGATGTATGTCCATTGGGTTATCAGGGAGAAATAATTATCAAGGATAGCATGAAATGAAAGACATCTACGTTGAAAAAGGCATGGATGTCAGAGGTGATACATGGTCTAGAAATAGAAACGGAATATCACTAGATTCTTTCAATTATTAGAATGACAGATATTTTTGAAGCCAGTAGGGGTGAAGGGATGGTGATGAAAAGGCAAAAAGGCTTGGAGGTCTATATTTGTTTATATGATATATATTTTGGTATTTGATAAGAAAAAATCTATAGTCTTCTTTTTTAAGATGAATCATCTGAAGGTGGTCCCAAAGGTCACACAATCAACATTGAGATTTTAATATAGATCTTTATTTCCTTGGTTTGTATGTTATGAAGCTAATTTGGTCTTATAAGATATGATTATCTAGGGCGTGTTTCAGATGGCAGTTGACCATGGTGGAAGAGGTGGAGTCTCTTGAGTGAAAATTGTCAAATTTGATGACATTGTGATGTAATACGTTGCATAACATAGGTCCTTGGCAAAATTCAAAAATCTTGAATTAATGCTTTCTTTCTAGGTCCTTATATTGAACTAGATCTTTTGTTTCCAATGGAATTTTGTGGAATAAAAATAATATATTTTATAATTAGGATAAAGATGACTTAAGGAAAACAAAAGAGGATTTTCTTAGAGAAAATATTAAACATACAGGCCACTAGATCAAACTTAAAAGATATAAGGGCACATTTGGTTGGGGGAGTTGAACTCTAGAATGGAAAAGGGAATGAGTGACTCCCATTCTAGCCATTTGGTTGGGGGGTCCCATTTCTATTTTGATTTCGGGATGGAGGGGATTGGAAAATCGAGGGGGGGGTGTGTTGGATTGAAATGCTCCAATCCCCATTCTCCCCTAGGATTCAAATTCCAATTTCGGTCATGAACCAAACACATCGCGGGATATGGCCATTGCAATTCTCATTTAAATCATTTTGATTTTGATTCCAATTTTGGTTGTGAACCAAATGCGCCCTAAGTTCTTATTACCATTTTATAAAATAAAAATGAGAAAAAAAGGACTGAAAGAATACAATTGTAGTCCAATCCTCCAAAACTCGTTGTTATAACCAGTTGGTTATATGCTTTTCTTTTTGTGGAGGCCATACTTCTCTGAAACTAAGAAGATTAATCTTCTATACTAGATGGATTTTAAGAGCCTTCTAAATATTACAAAGATCTCTTCTATCACTAATGTTTCCAAGGGAATTAGTAAGAATTAAAAAGTATCACTTGCTTTTGTAGAAGGTGAGCCTTGGTGCAATAGTAAGGTTGCTCCATTGTGACCTAGGTGTCATAGGTTCAAACATGAAAATAACATCATGCAGGGGTAAGGCTACATCAATTTGATCCTCCCCAAACCCTTTAGTTGTGAGAGCCTCATGTACTAGGCTGCCCCTAACCCTACTAGAAACTTAGCAAGTGGAAAAGTGCAACACTTGATAAAAATTTTTACAAATTGGGCCCCGCTATTGATTGAATAGCAACTTTGGAAGGCTTTCTTAGGGTACCCAACATTCCTTTATCTTTCCATCTCATTTACACCACGGTGAGCAAAAAAATGAATAAAGGCTTGTTCGTTTGCCATCATAAAAAATCATAGAAATCATGAACATCATTTGGGCCAAGATTTAAGATTGAATTTAAATTCTTTTCCTAAAAGGTTGATGCAATTAACATTCAGATATTCCTGTTTGAATGGTGATGAGCCACAAAATTACTAGCGTTGGGGATTATAATGTTGGGTTTGCCTTGGTGGCAAGAAAATATTATGAAATCATTTTTAGTCCTCTTGTGATAACTTATGTCCTATTGATTGTCTTAGAAATTTACCCAATCTAATCCTGTTCGCCCTCCTTCACCGAGTTTGTTCTTTGACTACATCATTTCAAGCCTCTGATTTGGAAGAAGTTGAGAACCTCATAAGCATCAGATCACCTGGATAGATTCTTAGGAGCTTTGGTGAAGTAGTAGATAATTTAACAAGCTATTAATAAGATGAACAAGGATGCATATGAGGACCTTGTGATGGGTGTTAACTGAAACTAAGAGATAAGAGAGCCTTGTTTCCTGCACTAGGCTTGACTCAGTTGAGCCTGACTTTGGGCATTGTTTAAAACTAAGAGTTGAGTGCCTTAACTATAAGATTGGACCCAGGATTCTATTTAAGCTCTACTTGAAGCATGTAAGAGGAATATATGATGTGCCAAATAACGTTCATCACATCTTTTTTTTTTTTTTTTTTGATGAAAAGGGAAGCAGGTGAACTGCCACCCTCTTTTTATTGAACAGAATAATTACAGAATGTGTGCAGAAGGAAAAAGACTAATGTTCATCACATCAAGATAACATGTTTGGCACATAAGAATTATTTATGGCATGCTAAAAGAGATAGATTGTTTACCAACTGGACCTTGTAGGAGTTGCTTCTTCTTTCAATTTTAAGAATTTTTATTGAGAAAACCATGGGATGTATTTGAAGCGTTCATTTTGTTCCTAAAGGTCACGGCAGCCACCTTTGGCAGTCTTGGGCCCAAGCTGCCATGCCATGGACCTCGGTGCCCTGGCATAGGATTTAAACACATGGCAGGTGATATGGTAGGCCTTGACTAAACGTTATAGGTGGTATGGCGGGTTCAAGTGAGCTTCATAGGCTGATGGTGCTTGAGCCAGTTTCCGAGTGGATGTTTTTCCATTTTTTATGGACAATCGTGTAGCAACAAAGGATTTCAGAATTATTCTTAGTCAAGAGTTGGCTGACTTTGCTGGACTGGACTTCAGTCTTCTGAATTTACCACATTGCCTTCCACTATTTAAGTTATAGAAATCCCCCTCACAGCACAAATTGTTATAAGAAATCGTTTTAACATTTTCACCCTATGATTCTTCTCAAGAAAACATTTGCACAGTATGATCAGATCCAGTCTGACAAATACATTGTTAGGGCTAAATGTAAACTGATAAGATAATGCTTGGATGAGTAAAATGAAAAAGATGCACAGCTCAAGTAATTAATGAACATGAATACGAATGTATTTGGTTTGTGCAGAATGTAGGGCATCACAATTCATTCACTGGATTGCTCTCCAGAATGTCAATAGTTGGGTATTGATAGCTCCAGACAGTAAGATAAAGTTTCTGATCTTGTCACCAGGTTCTGCCGAATCAAACAATGCTCACCTTTATCTGATGAAACTATTTGCTGGAGATCATTATTATTCAAGGTGGCATTATGAAACTCACGAAAGATGTATTAGGGCCACACATAAAATTTGTCAACTTTGTTATGATGGGGCATACATACGTGCAAATACTTTGGAAGTTATTAGAGCGTGTCCTTTTCAACAAAGCTTTGAGTCTAAACAGACTAAACTTATATAAAGATATGGCACCTATGACCAGAAACTTGTCTCTAACTATCATGATCTTTGGCATTGTAAGCATCAATTGCTTCAATAGGAGTTATTACAGGGAAAAATTGTTGTGGTCTCACATAACTCAGATCTGACTGTAGACCATGGCAAATCCTTACTTTGTTTCCTTCATTCTTTCTCTTTTGAAGGAAGCAGTTGTTTAGACAACTCTTTGTTGTTCTCTGCTTCCAATATCTCAATGAATGAAAACTTATGAGCATCATGGATGCTGTGAAGTTTTACATCTTGGAAACAGGCAATGAATTTAGATGCACAAGCAATATCACATGATTGATTCGTGCCTCTTTATTACTCTTGCTAAGTTTTTATACATGATGTCTAGATAAGTTCAAGGGAAAATACAAGAAACCTCTTATATTGTTGAGCACCATTATCTAAACTTTGTCAAAGATAGCTAATTTTAACTTGAATATGACTGCACAAAATCATATAAAATAAGCATTATTAGAATCATGCCTGTTATTTCTAACCAAGATCTCATACAGGTAGATGAAGGTGAAAGAGAACTTCTAATCAATGGTGATCCACACCTACAAAGGAGACAAGGAAACAAAGAAGAAGAAGAAGAGTCTGCATCTGATGGGGAATTCATAAAAATAGAGAAGGAACAAATAGAAGTAAAAGAGAGTCGCCACCCACTCAAACCAATAGCCGAAGTAGAAGAAACCCCACATGGTGCTAATCTGGATTTGCTAGCGATGGAGGAGAAAATAAGAGCACTTGAGCTCCAGCTTGAAAGTGCAGCTAAAGAACTACAATGTTCGGAATCTGAAAAATCCTTGGTAAAATCTGAGGTTGACCTAGCTAATGAGAGATTAGAGAAGATGGACAAGCATTGTAAGGAACTTGAACTTGACCAGAAGAGAATGAAAGAAAAAATTTTGGAAGCTGAACGGAAGTATACTTTGCAGCTTGAATCACTCCAAGAAGCATTGAGATCGTCAGATATGAAGCATGAGGAGCTAGTTGATATAAAGAATGCATTTGATGGATTGTCTGTGGAGCTGGAGAGCTCGAGAAAGAAGATAGAGGAGCTTGAAGCAGAGTTGGTGTTGTCAGCAGGTGAGGCGCGTAAATTTGAAGAACTTAGCAATGAGAGAAGTTCACATGCAGAATTAGAATCAAAGAGAGCCTTAGAGTTTGAGAAGATGCTGGAACTGGCAAAAGGGAACGCAAAGGAGGTGGAAGACCAGATGGGTAATTTGCAAGAGGAGATGAAGGGACTCTACAATAAGATTGCAGAGAGTCAGCAAGTTGAAGAAGCGCTAAGAAGTACTGCACTGGATCTTTCAGTGGTTCAGGAAAATTTGGAGCTTTCAAAATCACAAGTAACAGAGTTGGAGCAGAAGCTTGTTTCTAGTGATGCTATTATTTATGGACTGAAAGAAGAACTACAACTCCGTAAGGCTTCTGAACAACAGATGAGAGAAAATGTGCTTGAATTAGAAAGTCTGCTTTCTGCCACTAATAATAATCTCCAAGCAAAGCTTGTGGATTTGGAGAAAGTGGAGTTCAGGCTTCAAGAGCAGATGGAGGAAAGGAAAACGATCGAATCTATCTTTGAAAACCAAAAGATTCAGATATTAGCTTTGCAGGAGGAATTGGCTAAGTTGACAGGAGAAAGGGAAACTCTTCAAAGTGCTGTGGCTGACCTTAACTCCAAATTGACAATGGAGGAGGAAACTCGCAGACATTTAGAGGCCAAGCTGAATCTTGCTGAACAGAATTTTACTAGAACAGACATGCTTCTCTCACAAGCATTGTCATATAAAGAGGAGCTTGAACAAAAGCTGGAATCTCTGGAAGGGTTCCATCAAGAGTCCAGAATAGCCACTGAGACTGCAACTAAGAGAAACCTTGAGCTTGAAGATTTAATACAGGCATCAAATGCAGCAGAAGAGGGCCTGAAGGCACAACTGCAGGAGACTGAAATGAGATTATCATCAACTGAAAAAAAGAATATGGAGCTTGAGCAGCAACTAAACTTTGCAGAAGTGAAATGCATTGATGCAGAAAGAGAAATTAAAGAACTCGGTGAGAAAATGACAGAGCTCACCACCTTGCTAAAAAACGCCGAAGAGGAAAGTGCACTGTCAAAATGCCATCTCCAGACTTATGAAGATAGGATCCGCCAGTTGGAATCATCTTTGAGCAACTCTTCTTCTAGAAACTCACAGCTTGAACAGGAGTTGAAGGATCTTGCTGAAAAATGTGCAGAACATGAGGATAGGGCTACTGCTACACATGAACGCAGTCTTGAACTGGAAGCGTTGGTTAATGTATCTCATTCCAAAGCAGAGGATGCTGGAAAGAAAGCTGGTGAATTGGAGCTATTGTTGGAAGCTGCTAACTACCGAATACAGGAACTAGAACAACTGCTGAGCAGCACAGAGGCAAAATTTAGGAATGCTGAAGCAGAATCAAAGCAGCATGGATGCAAGATTTCTGAGATTTCTGCAGAACTGGAAGCATTCCAGACAAAAACAGGAAGTCTTGAAGCTGTGATTCAAGCTGCAAATCAAAAGGAGAGGGAGTTGACAGATATGTTGAACATAGTTACTGCAGAAAGGAAGAATCTTGAAGACTCAACCAATGTTTCTGGTCAAAAGCTATTGGAAGCTGAAAGTTTGATTCTGGTCCTGCAAAATGAGTTAAAATCTGCAGAAGAGAAACTTAAAAGTGTTGAGAAAGAACTTGAGGCTTCAGGTGTTAGAGAGAACGAGATACTGGAGAAGTTTAGATCTGCTGAAGCAAAGTTAGAGCAACAGCATAAAGCAGCAGAGCAAGCTATTGCAAGAAACTTGGAGTTAGAATCATTAAATGAGTCTTTGGTCAAAGATTCAGAATTAAAACTCCAAGAAGCGGCCATAAGCTTTGCTCAAAAGGAAACTGAAGCTAAGCAATTGAATGAAAAGTTAAAGTCTCTTGAAGAGCAGATGGTATTTTATCAAGATCAGGCAGCTGAGGCGACTGAAAAGGTGACATCACTAAAAGCAGAATTGGAGACAAATGCCATAAAATTGGTTGCTCTTCAGAATACTTTTGAGGAACTCAATCAGAAGATCTCAGAAGCAAATCTAAAACTTGAACAGTCAATTTCTGAGAATGCATTGTTAGCTGGGACAAACTCTAAGCTCAAGGAGGAGCTGGAAGCTCATCAGTGCAAGGTTAATGAACTTCACGAGTTGTTGAATTGGATACATGTGGAGAAGGAGGCGACTGCTGAACAACTGGATTCTCATGTGAAGACCATAGCAAAATTAACTGAGGAACATTCAAGAGGCTTGGAACTTCAATCTGCAACAGAATCCCGTATTAAAGATACTGAAGTCCAACTGCATGATGCTATCGAGAAGTTTACACAGAGAGATTCTGAAGTCACAAACTTGAATGAAAAACTTCTTGCGCTGGAAGCTCAGCATAAAACTTTTGAAGAGCAGGCCAGAGAAACGGCTATTGTTGCAGAAAATCAGAGGGTTGAGCTGGAGGAGACTCTGTTGAAATTACGGAATGTGGAAGCGCTTGCTGAGGAAGTGCAGAGAAAGGCTGATCATTTCAGATCTGAGAAAGAAGGTTTAGAAAGTACAAATCTGAGTCTGTCTGAGAAGCTGACAGCATATGAGACAAAAATAGATGAGTTACAAACAGCATCCAAAGTAACCATTGGAGAAAAACAAGAGATGTCTTTACAGCTTCATTCTTCAAGGAAAACAATAGAGGATCTGATGCAACAATTTGATTCTGAGAAAGAGAAGCTCCAATCCCAGGTTAGCATGTATATCCGTTCATAATTTTCTGTTATATCTTTAGAGAGTCAAACGTATGGATATTGATATTGAAATTGAAGCCAATCATATGACTCTAAGAACATGTTACACCATATAAAGTGTTTATACAAAAGCACCAGCACAAGAGAAATATATCAATATAAGATGTGTTATTGCAGATCACCTCTGTTATGGAAGAAAATAACATGCTCAATGAAATGTATCAAAATGCTAAGAAAGAACTTGAAACAATTATAGTCCAACTGGAAGAACAAGTGAATGCACAGAAAGCAAATGAAGTCTCTCTCAATGCTGATCTGGAAAATCTCAAGGCAGAAGTAGCTGAGAAATCTATGATTCAATCAAAGATTTCACAACTTGAGCAACAACTGTTGATGGCAGAGTCCAAATACATGGAAAAGGTATTCTTTTATTTTAAAACTAGTTCTTGTTTTGAAAAGATGTAGGCTTATAACTAGAAAGGTCAGCTACTGAAACTGTTTTTTTCATGAGTATCTGTCTTTTCAGATTGAAAGCATGCAGTTGGCAGCTGCTGAGAAGGAAGTAGTGCTAACTTCTAAATTGAAGGAGCATGAAAGCACGCTCCTCGAGAGGGATGCCTTACATGAGCAGCTGAATGAAATCCAGAAGGAACTAGATCTTACTCGCAAAAGCATAACAGAGCAGGTTTTTTTTTTCACTATACTGTCAAACCAATTTGCTTTTTGTCTTAGTTGTCTGTCAAATATGAGCAGCTGTCCACTAGATAGAAAGTCATTTTTAATATTGGTGAGTAGGTAATATGTCGTTCTGTTTCTTTTAATCCTGACTGCCTTTGTAGTGTATTCAACAGCTAAGCAGGGCCTTTAGGATTTTAGGTATATATACTAGCAGGATATATGTTGATTAAATTCAAGTAAGCTTTTTCTCATAAATTGAGTAAGGTTTTGATAGGTAAGTCTTGCACGACTAAATGTTTTAAATAGATGAACAAAATTTAAGAACTTTAGCTGAGGACCAAGATTTGTTTTAATAGACTAGGTTCCTTGTCAGTTTTTAATGGATAATATCTAGCCTGACATAGGAAGTACGTATGTTTTCCCTCCTTGAACTCTGGAATTTTTTTAATAGAAAAAACAATGAGTTGTTGTTATGAAGCAAAGTTTATGCCAGATGAGGGAATAAAAATTAAGAAGGAAATTGTCATCAAATGCTTGCAGTAAACTAAGAATAAATTAAAATAAATTCTAATGGTGTATTGTGAGCAACAAGCTCTGCGAGGGATTACTCTAAAACTTCAATAGTAATTGAATGTTAAAGTGGGGCTTAAAAGTATTATTGTTAGAGATAACCCATTCATTTGTCTTGTGAATAAAAGATAGGTGTTGTCCTGAGCAACAAACCTAGGATTGAGGCTAAAAGTTATGTGACTTTTTTGGGATGAGGTGGATGAAAAGAGTTTGGAAGGCATGGTAAGAGTTTGCAGATGAGAGTTCAGCAGGAGATTCAATGAGTATTAAAGCATCACTCTACAACCTAACTTTTAGCAGCAACATATATAAGTATGGCACCACTTTATTGGCATTTTACAGCAAGTTTCAGGCTGCAGCATGTTTAAGGTTAGACTATTTTCACTGAAGGAAAAAGAGCAATGGTAGCATGCACGGGATGTATGTGATTGTAGATAAATAATGATAATGGAGTAACAGTCATTCTGATAGGACTCCAGCCAAAACATATTGATTGTAAATTACAAAATATATGCTAGGGTGGTAACTACAAGGGACTTATATTTGAGGAAGCTTGATACTTGCTAAGATAAGATGATTTAGTCGTTGAGAACTGATTAAGATGATTGGGTCATGTGCAATGGAGATGAGTGATTAGAGGAGATCCAACTAAGAAGAAGGTCCTTAAATATCTGGGATAGATTGGACAGTCGGGACCTAGGAAAACCAAGGTGCAATTGGTGATTAGGATCTGAAATGAAGCCTTAGCACTAGAAGTCATTAGAAAAAATTTGCAGGGAGATATGACACAAGGACTGTGGGTTATGATCATTATTTTATTGTAGCATAAATGTAACATAATGATGTGTATTTTATTATTTCTTTCATTGTTAGTGTTCTTTTAAATTCTTTTGGAGTCTCTCAACCATCAGCTTATAAGGAAACCTGAAGTGCTATTTATTTTTAACAGAAAGAACTGGATTCAATGAAGGAGCTGGAAAGAGAAGCTTCGATGAAGAAAATGCTTGATGAGATGGAGGCTAAGCATCAGCATGCCACATCACTAGAGAAACAAGTTGAAGAGCTTAAGCAAAACCTGCAAATAGCTGAAACACAGTACAAGGAAAAGGTCAATCTTTTTCCTCTCTTAGTGAATTTGATAACTAGCTATCTATAAAACATTGACTGCAGAAAAATTATGAAATTAGATGCCTCTTATCAACTTTTGGAAGAAGGAATGTGTAAAGATTAGGATTTGTGGTTTCCTATTCTCTACTCTTAACAACATACCAGATTTCACAGCAACATTGTGCAATGAACTACTCAAGTCAAATAATATTTCCAATGTCCTCAGCCATGCATTCCAAAATATCTATCGGAATCTCCAAGATAAGATGCGATTTTGCCATCATCCCCTGTATGCTGCTTTTTTATTATACTTTTAGAAGTCAGACAAAATTGTTGTATTTTTTTTTTTTTTTAAATTATGGGCAGCAAGCTTCCTTGAACCTTCAATCCTTAAGACATAAAGTCCATCCTATGCTAAAGTCCCAACATAAATAAAATCTATGCTAAAGTCCTAACATAAATAAAATCTTACACATTTTGTTTTCTTGAGACCCTAGAAGAGGTAATATATTTTGAACTCTTATGGCAAGGTAGAATTTTGCCCAAAAAAGAGTGACTTGTGTCACTCATTACATAGAGAAAATAAAGATTCTATAATTAGTCACAAGTACTCAGGTCAACACGGTCTCTTGACTCATATATCTCTTTATCATTTTTACTTATTTTCATGCATAACGCTATTTTTTATCATATCAAGGGCTAAGAATAGTATTTATGTCAATTTTCTTTCAAAATTTGATAGTCTTATTTAGAAAAATCTAGCAGTAGTGAGAACAAAATATTATATTTCTTTCTTTATTTTATGGGTATAATTTTGACTTACTACTACAGTACAGGTACAGAGTCTCCAATCAGAAATGCAAACAGATGGAGTGATATCCACTAGTTTAATATCACTGTTTAAGAATACTTATTACATGAAAAAAAAAAACTAAAGCATACCTTAAGAAAATTAATTAAATGGATCTTTAACATCTTTAATGAATATCTTAAATATTTATTATATTAAGAATAAGCAGATTTGGCTAAGCTCGACCAGGTTGGGGACTTGATCTCCAGGTGAGGAGAACACTAAAACTAAAACAGGCCGCTAACTCTTATTCTATTCTGCTCCAACTGAAAAAGGAAAAGAAAATGAAAACTCAAAACCTACGGATGCTCAGACTTTTTGGCTGAGCTGATGGGACAATGCTGCAGTCCTATGATACCACATATGCTGAGAATTGCAAGTTGAGTCCCATCATCATGGGGTTTTTGCAGTTACAATCAACAAGGTCTTAGTAAAGATGATAATTGGAAAAACAGATAAATCCTGAATTGCAATATCAGGAGAAGATGGCAGACCATTCTGTAATGGAGTCTTCCTATTGGAGTTCTAGTAATGAAGGTTTGCATATCAAGAGAAGATGGAACAGAGGTTGGTATGTGGTTGTTGATGTGATAGTGGTGGTAATGGTTAGAGTGGGTTTTCGCTATAAAAAAAAACTCAGCCCTTCAATCCATTCAGAGAATCCAGCAGCTAGTGAAATTGTGGACAGCAGTTGCTTCAGATAAAGAGACTCAGGAGATTTCCCCAGATTTTCATAAACTGAGAAATCAGTGTTTGTTTGGTGATCCTAATGGTTTTGATGGTTTGACTGTCCATATAGTATGTTTTATATTTTCTGCATGGATGTTTGTTCCTTCTTTTAATAAATACTCAGTTAGGCAGTGCCTAACTTTTTTTTAAAAGAAAAAGTAATCAAGTTTTGACCAGCTTTTAATCTTTTCCATTTCCTTATTTTCTCTTTTTGTTTTTGAAATATATCTCGGCATCTTGAAAATCTGCATGCTTCAGATCCAGAAAGTACTATAGCATTTATACAAGATACTTGTTTCGAACATGCAGGTTGTAGAAGAAGGCAAGAAACTTGCCATGGTCAATGCAGAGCTTGATGATTTGAAGCATAAACTGAGTCAGACAGTTGATATGGAAAAGAAGATTGCGGAACTTGAGAACGAGTTGGCAAATGCTAAATCTAGGGAAGAGGCAAGTGTAACTCACTAATTTGATTTACAACATTTCCCTTTCATATCCATGCTTTCTACAATAATCAGTTGTCAGAGGCACCTCTCAGCATTCTCAATTCCTATTTGTTTGCAGGTTAAGGATGGAGTTCTAGAAGCTAAATCAGAGAATAAAGTAGAGGTGAAATCCAGAGATCTTGGACTGAATACTTCAACACCATCAAAAAGGAAGAGCAAGAAAAGAAGCGAAGAGGTTCATCAGACTGCACAGACAACTTCTGCAATATCAACCATGAATGCTTCTCCGGAGCCTTCTGGGTTAATGGCCTTTAAATTCATCTTAGGAGTTGCTCTGGTGTCCATAATCATTGGCGTTATTCTTGGGAAGAGGTTTTAGCATGGTTTGTGAATACCTTGCCTTTGTTGTTTATGTAAATCCAGTGTTGTTTTTGTCTTAGAAAGTACATAAGGAGACACCATAACTGCAGCCTAGCTGTTGAAGTTGCGATCGGAATTTAATTTTCAGAATCATTTCTGGGGAGCTTTGATAGTCTTAATGGAAGTCGAGTATTTGAGGTTGGGGATCTCTTCTGGCTTCCGCGAGAGGCTAAAATTTTATCTTGGGTTGGGAATTTATTTTTATTTCATTCCTACCCAATTGCATGCAGTATGGGGACTGTATGCAACTGGCTTTTCTGTATTTGAGTTTGTATTGCTGTCTACTTCTAAAGCTAAGCGACTACGCTCAAGAAATGATGTCAAGCTATTGTTGATATTTTGCTGAAAAGAGTAAATACTGTAGTAATTTCTGTTTGTTGGCCTAGCCTCTGCTCCAACAGGGTCTGAAAGCTTTCTTATTGTCTTAAGATGATTTGCACCTCTTCTTGAAGCGGTTTATATGATCGTCCATCGACAGATCTACTTTGGCATCAGTTGGCTATATTTTTTGGCTTTCATTATTCATCTTTCCATTAGTAGCTCAAGATATAACAACTGATCAAAAATGTCTGACAGGGGAATGATGAAACAAGGGATGGATTTCTATGTTTTTTTGGTGAGAGTTTTATGCTCTGATCATCTTTTATTGTGCAATATGATCTGTTGTTACGGACTGCATTGATATTTTAACCACATGATTTTTAAGGTTGTGTTTGGTACATTGTCAGATAATTTTGTAAGATAATGTAGATTGTCTTCAAGATGGATTGCTACCATTAAATTATCAGTAATATTGATTATTATTTTTGTTACATACAGATAATATTGCAGTAAAATTATTAAAAATTTTAATTGACATATTTGGTATGATATCAGATTTTTGGTAATATAAAATTAAATTTTCAAAATATTCATAGTAATTTTGCTCTGATGCTTTTTTTTTTTTCTTGACGAGAAGCGGCGTTGCCACCTGCATTGCCCTCCCCACCCTTCATTAGCTCTTCCTCCTTGACAACCGTCTTTATGGTGGCCTTTCCCACAAGCTCACTCGTTGCTGCACCCTTCGTGTTCTCGACCTTTGTGTCAACTGCCTCTCTGACGATGTCCCCTGCGAGATGAGGGAGGAGGGGGAGTGGTGTGGGTGTTGCCCCGAGGGAGGTGGGTAGGGGGAGTGCGGTGAGAGTTGGGTGTAGAGGAGGGAGGTGGGTAGGAGTGAAGAGGCCAAAATTTTTTAGGGATAATTTTGTCCAATTTTTTTTTTTCAACATTGCTAAAGAAGTTATAATCTGGATAGCCATCCCTCCCTAAAGCTATCCACATTACCTTCTAAAAAGCCATCTAGATTGCCATCCAAAAAGTATACCAAATATGATAATTTGGTAGGCTCAAATTAAATTATTGACAATCTGGATAAATTACTGGCTATCAAACGCAACCTAGACTTCTTGTGGATAGTAGGAGTTTAAGTTAATAGTTCCTAGAGCCTATTGTTATTAGTCCCAAGATAACATCAACGACTACCATAAGTTAATAGTTCATTAGTTCCTAGAGCCCACTGTTTTGAGTTTTCAAAGCTTTGCCACGCCAGCTCTATTTTCAAAGCTTTGCCACGCCAGCTCGGCCTCGTGGCATAGGAAGAAATAGTGTCTAGCATCTTCACAATTGTAGGAACAACACAATATTTCCTAGATAAAGAGCAGCGCCATTAGGTAGACCCTCCATTGCGAGTATCCAAAGGAAGAATAAAATCCTTGTATGAGCTTTGATTCGCCACACCTAATCTCCATTGAGATCAAAAGTAGCACCTAGCAAGTTTGGTACACCACTTTCCTATCACTCGGCATTCAGACCAAAGTATCAACCCAGCACTGCATCCCATTTCGCTTTGAAAATGCATGGTACCTGCAATCCAACAGCAAGCAAATGATTCAATATTGTGTTCTCTCTATTTCAGACTGCGGGCATGGAATGAAAAACTGAGACGCATTGAATCCTGGACGGCATTGAAGAGGATGACAGAGCGGAAGAAACTTTTTGGCAACAGCGATGAAGAAAACAATGGATCAAAGACGGCAACACAATCCTAAATTTTTTCATATGTGCATCAAATCGGCGACGCAAGAACCTGATAATGGAAATTGTGTACAGGGGGGATCTGATCAACGAAGGAGACGACATACATAAATCTTTCTATGAGCATTACTCTTCACTGTTTGGGAGTACTTCAGACATTTTGTATTGAGGCGGCTTGGGCTCTTTGGATAGGTACAGTCTTTAGCATGGCCAAGAATACGTCGCTGGGACCCGACGGCTTTCCAATATCCTTTTTATCAAAAGTAGTGGGAGATTATTGCATGAGGATCTGGTAAAGGTCATGAATGCTATCCAACATCAAAACACAGACGTTTCCAGATTTAATTTCTCTTTTATGGCGTTGATACCTAAAATTTATGGGCTAGCCACGGTTATAAACTTCAGGCCAACAAGTCTTGAGCACGCCATCATTAAAATCTTCTCTAAAATCCCCCTTTCAGAATGCCTTCATCCAAAGGCGTCTCATCTTTGAAAGTTATGTTGCTGCAACCGAGATCATATCAGAATGAAAAGCAAGGGTGTGTATGTAAAGTGGTCTTTGAGAAGGTATTTGATTGTATATCTTGGAAATTCTTATTAGAAGTACTGCATCAACGTGGCTTCGGAACGAGATGGATTTCTTGGATCACTTCTGTTCTTCATAACTGAAAACTCTGCTCTCATCATCAATGACAAACAAGAAGGGCATTCGACAAGAGAACCCGTTATCCCACTGCTGTTCATATTGGTGACTGATGTACTGGATAGAATTTTTATAAGGCGGCTTGGGAAAATCTGATTGCAGGGTGGGCCCCCTGAACAACACGGGAGGTACAAAATCCATTCAGTTTGCAGATGACATCCTCATTTTGTGTAGTCATTTAAGAGCCACCTCTGAACTTCATCATGCTTAGGAGTTTGGGGAGGAACAAAAGCATATTAATAAAGAGAGAAATATATATATATATATATATATATTGATTGAGAGTTAAAAAAAATATTTTTTTTGATTGAAAATAAAATAAAAAGAAAAGAAAAAAAATATTACAACCTTCTTTTATTATTATATTCTTGAAAGAAATCCAAGAAAAGAATCAAAAAAAAATCTTACCTTTTAATTTTTTTCATCTTTCTTTATATTTTCGTTGATTTTTTCAAATAGACCCTAGAATTGAAATGTAATATCAATTTTATTCTTCATTACTAAAAAGATAAGATGAAAATTATAAATGATAGATAATGATTTGGGTTAAGTACCCATGATAAGCCAACATAGCCAAAAATTTCTAATAAAATTATCAAGAGGCGATAATATTTGATAATTATCCTCCTACTCCTACGTCAGCATTTTAAAAAAGAGATAGCAACTACTTTTTGAGATACTCTTATGGAGAAACTCTTTGAGATATCCTCCATAGAAAAAACTCCTCTTAAAATAAAACTCTCTATGCAGAAGCATCTAAGCTGTGAAAAAAATATATTTTTTATTTATGATTGCATTTGAGACTAGTTGGTAGAACAAACTGATTCGAGACTGTAAGTATAAATCTTATTTTAATCCTTACATTAGTATCAGAGCATATTAGGATTGTTCTCAAGAATGATTAACATGTTTTCCAAGATGTTCTTGATTTGTATTTTGCCATTTCTATAGAAATTTGTAGTTAAGGATATTTTATGTACAAAATTGATATCTAATGATCCATTAAGAATTAGACCATGAAATTTTGTATGCTTATAGTTCCTAATGAGTTTAATGTTCTTGCAAAATCTCTATTTGAAATTTTCTAAAACTGTATCTTTAGAAATTATTATCTGATCATATGTGAAGTATTAGATCATAAAACTTTATATGCATATCGTTCCTAATGAGTGTAATATCCTTGCAAAATTTTATAATTATTAAAATTTTATTTTTAGAGAAATCGCTCATTGAAATTTTTTAGAACCGTATCTTCAGAAATTATTATTTGATGATATATGAAGTATTAGATCATAAAACTTTATATGCATATCATATAATATTCTTGAAAAATTTCATGATTATTAGAGTTCTATTTTTGGAGAAATCACTGTTTGAAATTTTCTAGAAACATATTTTCAGAAATTATTATCTGATGATATATGAAGTATTAGACCATAAAATTTTATACACATATAGTTCCTAATGAGTGTAATGTTGTTGCAAAATTTTATGATTAATAAAATTTTATTTTGGGAGAAATCATTGTTTGAATTTTTTTAGGATAGTAATATTCAGAGCAAACTAGGTTCAGTGCATGTAGTAACAGTTAAGTCCCAAAAATTTATATGGTTAGATAGGGTTCTGAACAAGCTTTAATTTGGTGAATGGCTCGTAAAAATTAGATCTTTGTAGAAAGAGAACAATAAAATAAAGTTTCAAGGAGCAAATTGAGATTGGGGTTTCTTTCTAAGATTGAAAAAGATGAATTTTCTTAGGTTGAAGAAGACCCAAAGAAATATATTTGATACCTTTGAGATTTGAAATCACCCCATCTAGGAGGATGGCCCAAAATTAAGATGTTTAACCCCTAGGCCAAGTTGTTACCATATTTGTTAAATTAAAAATAAATATATTTACACATAAAAGAGGTTGAGTAGCCAAAGATCATTATGTCTTATCTTGTATCTTGATATTTGGGTGCCTATATCAAAATTTTCCTCATATTTTATTTTTTTTATTTATTATAGAAAAAATGGTACTTATGAAAAGATGCTCCATAGTCATAAGAATACCAAACCAGCAAGCTCAAGTTAGGAAAATGGTAAGACAATTGAATGAATATAGAATAGAACCCAACATTGATATGATTGAGCATGTTAAGATGGTCAATGAAAAAAATATAAAATATTATCTTTGAGAGATTTGTTATGAATGAAGATTAAAACTTCTCAGTATTACAAGCCACCTTACTTGAACCTTGGCAACAAATGTTAGATCATATGTGGAGACGATCTAAAACATATTATTGGTTAATGAAAGCTTTTGTAAAAGAATACATGAAAAGAAATATCATCAGATCAATAGTCCTCTCATTGAGCCCTAATTTCTATCTTAATGGGCATGTTGTCTTTAAGCACTTCTTACCTACCAAAAAGAGCACCTAGACATGTTCTTAAAGAAATTGTTGAGTCTATTCTTAGAAGAATTTGATATTTTCATTATTAGCTCTTTATATTAGAAATGTGTTTATTGTAAATTTTATATTTACTATTGTAATGCATATTTGATATGTAAATTGATGGATACTATTTTCATGTATAAAATTTCATCTATTAGTTGGCATGCATCTTTAAATTTAAATATATATGTTACATTTGTTATTAATTTTGGTATATGCATATTCCAAGTGGGAGTTCTAAGGTATTAAATATATTTTTTCTTGAGAACTAAAGCTTTTCATAATGAATTAAATTCATGACAATTGAACATTAGAAAAAGAATATTGATTGGAAACTTAGTGAACTTTCAATTATATAACTAGTAAAAAATTATCATTAATTTGATTATATTGGTGGCAAAGTAGATGCGTATAATATTAGACATTAATGAAATATTATATCTCTTATAGTTATTATACTATAAGAAAAGAATATTTTTATGATGAAATTATTTACGATGTAAATATTTTTATCGTCACTAATTCTATTTACAATGAAAAAAATTGATCATAAATAATAAAATATTTATGATGAAAATAATTTATTATCGCAAATAGTTGCCTATCAACGATGAAAAAATTATTTTATCGTAAATACATATTATTTGCGATGAATACTTTCATCATAAATAATATATTATTTATTTTAATTTTAAATTTTTAAATATTTATGATAAAAATATTTTTATCATAAATAATTTAAATATTTATGATAGAAAATATTTTTTCATCATAAATAAAATTATTCCCAACACAAATATTATCATCATTAATATTTAAAAAAAATAAAAAATTTAAAAATTATAGATTATTTATGATAAAAATATTTTATCATAAATAATTGAGTATTTGAGATAAAAAAAATTCATATTAAATACTTGATTATTTATGATGAAAATATTTTCATTACAAATAGTAAAAAAAATTAAAAATTTTAAAAAATAAAAAATTATTCATTATTTGTAATAAAATTTTTTATCATAAATAAAAAATTTTTTACGATGAAAAAAAAAATCATCATAAATATTTGATTATTTATGATGAAAATATTTTCATTGCCAATAGTTAAAAAAAGTCAAAAATTTTAAAAAATAAAAAATTACTCATGATTTATGATGAAAAATTTTCATCGTAAATAAATAATTTTTATGATGAAAAAAAATATTCATCATAAATACTCGATTATTTATGATAAAAATATTTTTATTATCAATATTTAAAAATTAGTAATTAAAAAATCAAAAATTACTTATTATTTGTGACAAAAATTTTTCATCGTAAAAAATTAAGAATTTACGATGAAAATTTTATTTTCATCATAAATACTTTTATTTACGATGAAAATATTTCATCGTCAATATGTAAAAAAATTAAAAATTTAAAAAAATTATAAAATTTAAATTTTTGATTTTGTGTAAGGCAACTACCTTTATTTTTTGTAGCAGCTGTATACATCTTTTATCCTTTTACATGGTAAAGAAGCAAACGTGAGTTATGATCCAGATCGAACTTTTTGTATAAAAAAATTATATGAAAGTGGATGATATTCGTGGATTAAAATGAATAGATCTTTTTGAATGAAATAAGCTATACGTTTATTTACAATGTAAAATTTATCTGTTCATCACTGTCACTATTACTAGTGATATCAATGAATCTTTTTAATAGAGTATCTGCCTTAAGCTGCATGAAAGGAGCTTCCTTTCATACAGAAATCATATAGTTAAGCAGCGCATTTAGCATGACTTTCACAATCTCGAAAGGTACTATGCTTTCTATATCGATCGACACTCAAATATATTTCTGTAGGAGTTCTAATTATAGAAGATAAATAATACGAGCATTCATCTTTCTAGCAATGTAAAGCATAAATATGAGCTTGTACTTTATAACACAACTTGTACCACTCGCAGGTCTACTTTGATTCTGGTTAATTGCTAGATCTTTAATGCTCATACAATTTCTAATGAATTATTCAAGCTCGATCCTTACATGCATACAATATACAAGCTTCTGGACCTCTAACTTTCTATCCCTATCCTATCCTCTAAATCTCAATATTGATGGATTGCTCTCACGATCTCAGAATCACCGTGATATTCTCATACTTTGACTTTCAGAATAAGAACTTCAAGAAAAAGATGAGCTCCTTGGAGATCGAAGACCTCAAAGCTATCGATCTCCTATAGTATTCGTTTTATTACAAAAGTCGAAGAGCTGTTCTTATAACAATTATTAACGACGTAAATTAAATTTTTATCATAATTATATTTTTTATGTACGTAATTTTTTTTGAAGAAAAAATTTTTGGGATAAAAAATCATAAATTAACTATTTATATAATTTTTTTGATTAATAAAAAATTAATTATGTTGATGAAATTATTTTAAAAAATTTTTAGATCAAAAATTTTTTAGATTAAAGAAAATTAATTTTATTTTTTTATCATGAATATTTTTAATGTCATTTTTTTGTTAAATTTTTTGAATGAAATATTTTTTTGATAAAAAAATCAAAATTAATTTTTATAAAATTATTATTGAAAAGATATTTAATTATTAGCGATGTAAAATAAATTTTCATCATAAATAGTCTTTAGATTTTTTATGATATTTTTTATGAAAGTATATTTACGATGTAAATTTATTTTTCATCGATAATCATGTTTTAAAAATATTATTTTAATGAATTTTTATGAACAAAAAATTTGTTAATAAAAAAAATTTATTAGCCATAAAAAGGTGTTTCATCAGAAAAACTATTTTAAAAATAATTTTTTTAAATTTTTTTGAAGAAAAAATTGTTAGAGGAAAAAAAAATTTTGGATAGTATTTATTAGCGATGGAAACTAGATTTCTGTCGCTAATAGATTATTAACGATGAAAAATTTTTTCTTCACCAATAATTTATTTTTGGATGAAATTTTTTTAGAAAAATTTTTTTTTAATGGAGAATTTTTTTGATAAAAATTATTGACGATGAAAATAATTTTTTATTGTTAATAATTGTATTAGCAATAAAAATTTTCGTCGCTAATTGTTCTGCATTAATTAGACATCAACTCGACGTCTCTTCGGTTGAAACCTTCTTCCTCCCCCCTCCCTCTCCACTCTCCCCTCTCCGAGCTCTCCCCTCTCCGACCGAGCTCTCCCTCTCTGAGCTCTCTCCCCCTCTGTTCCCACCGGCGAGCATGTCTAACCGCCATTGCCGTCCGCACCGTTACGATGGGCTTCTCCGATGCCGCTGTTGCCGTTCGCCAGAGGTAAAGGTTTTTCCCACCTTTTTTTTTGGTTGATCAGGCCATCGGGGGGCAGAAGGGGTTGCAGGCGTGGGTGGCCAGGGGCGACATGGGGGCCGGGGGTTCGGGGGGCGAAGGGGGTTGCTGGGTGGGGGTGGGCGGCTGGGGGCGACACAAGGGCGGGAAGGGGGTTGGTCGGCAGAGGGGGTTGCAAGGTGAGGATGGGCAGTCGGGGGCGACACGGGGGCGGAGATGGGGTCGGGGGACGGTCGGGGGTGACAAGAGGTTAGGGAGGGGGTCGGCCGATAAAGGGGGTTGCAGGGATGGGGGTGGCGGTCGGGGGCGACATGGAGGCGGGGATGGGGTCAGGGGGTGGCTTGGGGCGACATAGGGTCAGGGAGGGGGTCGGCCGACAAAGGAGGTTGCAGGGGTGGTGGTGGGCAGCCGAGGGCGACACGGGGGCGGAGATGGGGTCAGAGGGCGGTCGGGGGTGGGGAGGGGGCCGTGGGCGGTCGGGGGCGACATGGGGTCGATAAGGGGGTCGGTCGGGGAGGAAGGGAAGAGAGAAACGAGGAGAGAAAAAAAAATAATCAAATATTTTATTATTTGATAATAAAAATAAAATCTGAATCACGATCCGAATTGGATGAAGATCGAGATTCAGATCGGGATTCGAATTGGGATTTGGATCGCGGGGGGTTAGAAAGGGCGGCAGTGTCGCGGGGGGTGGGTGACGACGGCAGCACCGTGGAAGCGGGGGTCGCAGGGGCCGTGGGCGGTCAAGTCCGGAGCTCGTTTAGAGAAAAAAATATTAAAAAAAATATTTTTAGATAAAAAATATTTAAAAAAATAAAAAATTTATTTATTATTTTTAGGTAAAAAATATTTTTTAAAAAATAAAAAACCATCAGACCCTCGAGATTGAATTTTGTATTATTATTTTGCATTAATATTATTTTACATGCTCAACTACTTACAGTTTATTTTATATTTATTGTATAAATTTTTTAGTGTTACTGCTAAAATTTATAAATTTTTTATTGTTTCACTAGCACAATGCACATTGCTTTTGCTTATTATAATTTAATTATTTTGTATGCTATTTTGTATACTTTTGCTTATTATAATTAAATAAAAAAAATATTTTTATTTTAAAAAAAACTCTATCGAAATTTTTGATGAAAAAATTTTAACACAGAGTTACTCTTTTTTGATAAATTAGAAATCTATCTTTGAATGTATGTTCAGAGATGGTAGTTAAATTACATTGAACCGTAAATTTTCATTCAAGAGTTGATCTTGATCTAAATTGACTCTCGAATATCCTGTATTCGGATTTTTTAGAAAAGTAATAATCTTATTATTGTTAATAGTTGATATTTTATTTCATTATGAGGTACTTAGCAGTTATCTGTTCACCATTCTCTGGGTAGATGGTGGATAGGGTATGTAGGCACCATATTTACGTCGTATACTTGAAGAACCATAGAGAGATGCTGTCAAAATTTTAACAATAATGAAATAAAATATCGACTAATAATAATAATAAGATTATTACTTTTCTTAAAGGGATAGGACCACACCTGTTAGTAATAATTTGAAATAGATAGGATCATGCATTTTTATTTTATTAAATTGATAGAAAGAGATTTTTTATATTACTGTTCAGTCTGTATTTTTTAATACATGTTGTTTTGTATGAAATGATCCGTGTCTGGATCTGGATCAGGATTTGGTTTGAAATCTAGGTCAGGTTTTGATCCGAAATTCGAATCGAGATCCGGTTTGGATGAATACCACTGAAAATTTTTTTGTTATTAATGATTTTTATGTTTGTTGTTAGATTGATATCAATAAAAATTGGATGAATGCTAGAGATATTTTTTTATCTGAATATCGAAAAGATATTTGAGATTTTATTGAGTTTGCACGGCATAAGACTGACAGTGCTAATCGGATAAAGTGTCCATGCAAGAGATATATCAATATGGTATATCGTCACATAATACTTGTTGAGGAGCACCTGCTATGTTATAGTATGGATAAGAAGTATACTTGCTGGACATGACATGGGGAGGGTGATCCGAATGAAGTTATGCATGACAATGACGACATTGAAGATGATAGTGATGCTACTGAACCTATCGAACATGGTAGTATAAGAGAACTATTGGATGATTTACATCAGGGTATTTGTTTAAATGTGCGCATGAGTACTAGTACATCTGAAGGCAATTTTGATCATGAACACAATATCTGGCTTGAGGTAGAAGGAACTTTTGAATAATTTACAAAGCTTGTAAGGGATGCATGGAGCCACTCTATCCAAATTATGCAAAGTTCTCTAAATTAGAGTTTTTGATAAAATTGCTTCATATTAAAATCGTGAACCGATGAAGTCAGAAGTCATTTGATCAAAATTTGATATTGATTAAAGCAGCTCTTTCCGGTGGAGAGAGATTTCTGAAATCGTATTCTGAAGTAAAAATATACATGCGAAAATTGAGATTTGACTATATTCCTATACATGCCTGTAAAAATAATCGTATATTATTTTATAAGGATAACGAATAGGCAACTGAATGTCCAAAATGCAGTGAGTCTAGGTACAAAATAGATAACAAAAAAAAAAGAGATAATTCAAAAGATTTTGAGGTATTTTCTATTGATTTCAAGACTTTAAAGGTTGTATAGATCCACAAAGATAGCTGAAGAAATGAGATGGCATCATGAGCAGTGGGTTCTAGAGAAAAACATACCTAGCCATCCGACCGACTCATAGTGTGAAAAAACTTTGATGCAAAGCATCCGTACTTTACGAGTGATCCATGCAATATCTGGCTTGGTCTAGCGACAGATGGATTTAATCCCTTTAGCAATTTGAGTACTTCCTACAGTATATGGCCTGTGATGTTAGTTGTATATAATGTGTCACTTTGGAAGTGTATGAAAGAATAATTTATTTTTACGTCATTGTTGATTTTGGATCTGAAAGCACTAGGTAATGAAATTGATGTATATCTACGACCGTTAATCGATGATCTGAAGGAGTTATAGAAAAATAGAGTACAGACATATGATTCTGTGAGTCAAAAAATTTTAAGTTGCATGCTTTGATTTTATGGATCATAAATAATTTTTTTGCATATGAAAACTTATTTGGATGGAGCACCAAAGGATATCTGGCATGTCCAATATGCAACAAGGATGCATCCTCCTTACATTTAAAGCATGGACAGAAAATATGCTTCATGAATCATCAACGATTTCTCCTGATAATCATTCTTGGAAGATCCATTACAACCAATACTTTGATGGTAAGTCTAACCGACGTCTGCCACCTAAGGAGTTAAGTGAAGCAGAAGTTTTAAAATAACTTGAAGTCATTGAAAATGTCTAATTTGAAAATACATCGGGTACTCACAAGCGAAAGCGTACTGAAGATGAGCTGAATTAGATGAAGCAAAATATTTTTTTCGAACTACCATATTGGAAGCAGCTACTACTTCATCATAATTTGGATGTAATACACATTGAGAAGAATATTTGTGATAATATCATCGGTACAATATTGAACATCTCAGAAAAAATAAAAGATAGTACAAAAACTCACCTTGATTTATAAGAAATAAAAATTCAATCGGAGTTGTATTTAGTTTGTCGAGGTGATAGATTTTTTATGCCACCTGTATGTTATTTGCTGTTTGGTAAGGAAAAGAAGAGGTTTCTGTGGATGGTTCAAAATCGTAAAATTTTTTGATGCACATGCTTCAAATATATCATGGTGTGTTGGCAATAACGATGATAATATCTCTAACATGAAAAGTACTCTCATATGATGATGCAACGCTTGCTTCTTGTGGTCATACGTGGCTATTTGGTTAGTGATGTTCAAATTGTATTGATTGAGTTGGGAGTGTTCTTCCGAGAACTGTATTATCGAAAATTAAAAATTAACTTACTTGAGAAGTGTGAGAAGGATATCATGCTCATTCTTTGTAAGTTAAAAAAAAATTTTACCATCATTTTTTGATGTTATGGTGTACCTGGCTATTCATGTTCCAAAGGAAGCTCTTTTGGTCGGATCGGTATATTATCGGTGGATGCATCCTATTGAAAGGTAAAGAAATTGTATGTACTTTATCATATCAGTTATAAGATGTAAATATATTTTTAAAATTTAAATTTATTTTTATTTATAAATTTTTGTGTATCTTGCAAAAATATGTGCACAATAAAGCACAGCCTAGAGGGTCTATAGTGAAAGCATACGTAGCTACGGAGTGTGTCACATTTTACTCAATGTATCTTGACAATATTGAAATAAAATTCAATCATACAGATCGTAATGCAGACTGTGAATAGGGTAATAATGAACCGATACTATCTATATTTAAGCAAACAATTCGATCTATTGTTAGAAGGAGATATAAATTTATAGATGTGAATGAGCTATCCAAGGTATACTTCTACGTTCTAAATAATTGTGAAGAAATTGAAGATTTCATTGAGTAAGTACCATCTTAGCATACTTTTTAATATTTTAAGTAATTTTTTATATCGATGTAAAATTAAAAATCATGACTTGTTGCAGTGAGCACAAGAGTATACTATACAGAGAGAATAATACGGATGCTGACGATCGACATAGAAAAAAATTTATAAAATGATTTGGTGACCTTGTAAGTTACAATAGTAATACATTATTTTTAATAATTATAGAAATAATTATTTAAACCAACATAATTTTTTATGTTATGGCGTAGATGAAATATAAGTATTTCAATAAAGAAGAGAATGCAATCGATGAGTTGTACGATTTAGCATGTGGCCCAGATCGAAGGGTTAACCACTATGCATCCTATATCATTTGAGGAATGAGATTTTACACAAGAGAGCTTGAGATGCAATGATAGATCCAGAATAGTGAGATTGCTACAATAGGATATGAAGGAGATGAAGAAATTGAATATTATGGTGTACTGATAGATATCATAGAACTAAAGTATGGGTCCAGTAATTTCGTATTCTTATTTCAGTATGAATGGTGAGATATTAGCAATAAAAAAATCGATATTCATATCGATCCACACTTTGTCAGTGTAAATTTTACACAAATATGGTACCAGAATGAGCCGTATATATTAGCAACTCAAGCGAAACAAGTAATATATTTGAATGATCTAAAGTATTGAAGTAATTGGCATGTCGTATAAAAATAATACTAGAGGTGTATATAACATACCAATCTAACTAGAGATGGATGAAAATTTAGATTTATATGAAGAAGCAGCTTTTCAAGAGGAAGAACAAACATTAGCCGAGCTTCTTATTGATAAAGAACTTGTAACAGCTCTTTGAATAAGGCTGATCTATCATTTAACGAAGTTGAAGCTGATTTTGTATTTAATTTTAATGAGTCAGAGGGCGACGATTAGTTCATAAATAACAATGAGATAGAAGATGATATATTAATCGATTATTGTAATTTAGGAGAGGACCTACACATCGACGAAGATATAAATATTGATGAGTAGATCTATATTCTTTGTTCAATCTTCTCTTGCAATAATGATATGCGATATAATTCTATTCATTAGGATGTAATTTATTTTCTACTATTATTATTTAATATTATATTTATTTATATATCAAAAATTATAGATATGATATTAGGAGACAGACAACGACGTTCACGTTCGCAGTCTACTCCTAAGGCTGAGGCACCTTTATCCATTTACACTGTCGCACCTGTCTCATCGCTAGAGGATCCTGCATTGGTAGATCCTAGTGAGCAAGTTCAAGTGAGGCAGATTCGAGTGAGACGGTCCGAGTGGTATTATTATATTATTTATATAATAAAATTTAATTTTTTTTATTTGGATAGCTATTATACTAATAATTTATTTATTATTATTTCAGACCAATCTCCACTGATGGTAAGGCGAGTGTGAGGTCCATCGAAGACCTCACTCTAGAGTATTGGAGATGCGAGCACCCGAGATAGCATCTCCATATTGAGATGCCATCTGGCAACACCAGACCTATTAGGGGATGGTGTGAGTCGTGGCAGATCGAGCTGGGCATCATATGCCACAGCTATACCCTCGTGATGCTTTTCGATTGACGTCACATTGTACGAGCTCTCAGAGAGATTTTCTACATCTAATTATAAGTAAAATAAATTATATTGTGAATATTTAATTAGTATGGTACTCTTCTAATATTTGTTATTAGCAGGGTGTATTGGATATTATTGATTTTGAAGAGGATCGCGTGCGGTGAGCTGTGGATGCTCATTTATGTTTGCATTTAAAGGAGTATTGCAATCGCATCCATCAGCATTGGTACCATGTGATGCAGGATCATGGGGTGGAGGCAGCGTGGCAGCGGCCCTATGACAGTATCACTATGGATGATTGGGCTCTCATATGCCGGTATTACAAGATCCGGCATATCAGATTATACATTCAATTTTTTTTTAGAATTTAATGATTGAATCATTTATTCTTAAATTCAGTTTATTACCTACTAATTTGACTGCTAACTGTACATAGATGATTATCCAGAATACCGCAAATCGGGCGAGACAGACCGTATCGCATTGTGGGGGTTCGAGGTCGTTCGCTCGTCATATGGCACAGATGGTAAATAATTTCTAATTATATATTTTAATCTCTAACTATTTAAAAATTTTTAATTAATTATTCTCAAATTACAGAGAGATGCAGAGAGTGGCGAGCTTCTAATAGGATCGATATCTATCAATGGACCCACCTACGACGGTCAGGGAGTGGATGACGGGAAGCGAGGAGTTTTTTATAAATTTTTTTAATTATTTTTTTCATTCACAGTTTGATTTTCAGTACAAAATTAAAATAGCTATAACTTTAATTTTCAGGATCGTATGATAGACATAAGATCTCAGCCTATCTTGAGGCTCGAGCGTATCTATAGATGATGAGATCTGTGATCAGATGCTTGGTATGAGATCCTATTATATTAGAGATCTAGGGCATGGGATCAGTGCTTCTTCATCCTCACGATCATTCAGGGCTGACATCCATGCTACCTGTGATGCTTGATTGGTGAAGGTGCAGAGGTGGGCTATTGAGGATCGACAGTGGATGGAGCAACGAGCTGATGAGTTGGCTGTATGCATCGATGAGTCCCAACTGCTTCAATCCAGATGATGTAGCAGATAGCACAAATGGAGCAGATGATGCAGTCGATGAGGCAGCAACAGGTCGGTCCGAGCTCTTTTGAGCCTCTCCTTCTCCAGTCCGTTCTCCTTCTACAGATGCAACATTTGACGGTCTCTTTATGTAGCTTTTTATTTTTATTTTAGACCTCTTATTATTTTAATTTAATATAATAAAATGATAAAATTTATTTATAATTTATTATGTAATTTTTTATTTTTATTTTTATATTTAATTTATAAAAAATATTATAAATATAAATTAAAAATATATATTTATAAATTATTTTTAAAAAAATATGTGTAAATTTTTAGTGATGAAATTATTTTGATGAAAGATTGGTTGCCACAAAAAATATTAACGATAAAAAATTGATCATACATAATTTTTTTAATAAGTTTAAAAATATTAAAATTTTATATAAAATTAATAACAATAAAAATATTTTTATCATAAATAATTAATAATTTATTAGTGATAAAAATTTACATAAAAATTATCATATTTGCGATGAAGAATTTACATCGCTAATATTTTTTTAAATTTAAATTTTATAAAAATTTTAATTAAATTAATTACGATGAAGGTGTTTCATCATAAATAATTATTTTTTATTAGCAACATAATATTTCATTATAAATTATTCTTTTTTATAACTAAAATTTTTCATCATAAATAATTTTTGAAAAAAAATTAGTGATGAAAATTTTTATCGGTAATATCTATTATTGGCGACGCAAATTTTTTTTCATCGTAAAAAATTATCAACGATGTCATTATTTATGACTAAATATTAGCGACAATAATTTCATCGCTAATAACTATTATCGATGAAAATTGATTATTAGCGACGAATTTTTTGCGTCGCTAATATCCTTTCTGTTGTAGTGTTATTTTTGACTATAGCTTTAGTATCCAAGAACATTATTATGGCTGAATTGAATAAAGATGAGAAATTCAATGATAAGAACAATGTGATATGGCACCTTAAAGTTCAGTATGTATTTGAAGAGCAAGAGGTACTAGAGACTCTTAACCATGTCATGGAAGAGCCCGACGATCATACTTCTGCCCAACATAAGAGGAACAAAGAGGCATATATTGCCTGAAAGAAGAAAAATTCCATAGCTCGTATTACATTACTTGGTAGCATGAAAGATGATATAATATGTGAACTTCGAAAGTATCAAACGGCTTAAGAGATGTGGGTAGTTTTAAGTAAAAAATTGGAGGCACTTCTGTTATCAGATTGAGGTAGCTCACTACTAAGTTCATCATGTACAAGAAATGCCAAAACCATAATATGAGACTATTTGAGGCAAATGTCGAATATGATCAGAGAGCTAAAAATTGCTAACCATGCATTGATTGATGAGCAATAGATGCAAGCTGTTATCCATTTCTTGTCCAATAATTGGGAGCACATGAAATTGAATTTGACTCACAATAACAGCATTAAAACTTTTGATGATGCTGTTCATCATTTAGAGCTAGAAGAGGACCGCATTAAGGCGGTTGGGCTTATGACTGATGTGTACACAGTCGACTCTAGTTCACAAGAACCTTCAGGCTTCAAGTGTAAGAAACATAGTAGGTTCTACGAGAAGGGAAAGGAAGTTAGAAAGGCACCTAAGAAAGCTAAGTTCAACCAACATGGAAAGAGGAAGCATCCTTTCAAGAAGAACAAATCTAAGTTATAATGTTATAATTGTGGCAAGAAGGGTCACTTTGCTCGTGAGTGTACCGAGCCAAAGAAGGTAAAAACTCTTGATGATAACATTAATATTGTTTATGTCTCTAGCTATATTTATTTAACTGAATCACATCCTTTGCGAACTATAGACTTAGCCACCACAGACTACGTAGCTAGAGTAGAGACGCATTCATGAAGTACGTCAGATCCCACATGGCATTAGATGGATATATGTGGAAAACAATCAAGAGTAGAGGTCAAAGAAATTGGCACATGCATGTTACATATGCGTGGTGGTCAAGCTTTGATCCTACATGATGTGTTATATGCTCCTATGTTGGTTCTTTTAAGACTAGGCTATAGTTTAAATTTTATGGTAACGGTATTAATATATATTATAGAACAACTTATGTAGGTTGTGGATTTATGTTGGATAGTTTCATGGTCTGAATATTAATTATAGTGCATCTTGTAGTACTATTAATAATAGTAGTCTTTCCTTAATTACTTCTTCTAATGATGCTAATATTGATGTGAATATTTTGCATGCTAGATTAGGCTATATTGGATAAGATAAAATGAATAGACTAGCAAAGAAGATCTATTAGGCCCACTGGAGAAAGTTAATCTACCTACATGTGAATATTTTCTAGCAGAAAAAACTACTAGAAAACCATTTGGTCAAGGAACTCATGCTGAAATACCATTGCAATTAATCATTCAGATATCTGTGATCCAATAAATATAAGGCAAGATATGGGGTAATATATTTCATCATATTCATAAACAATTACACACATATCGGTTATGCCTATTTAATATCTCATAAGTAAGAAGCTTTAAATTACTTCAAACAATATATGAATATAGTTGAGAATCAAATAGACAAGAATATTAAAATTTTTAGAACGGATCGGGGACATGAGTATTTATCTGAACAATTCAAGTATCTTTGTGATGAAAAAGAAATAGATAGATAACTTATTATTTCTGAAATTCTACAATAAAATGATGTTGTGGAAAGAAGAAATATAATACTATTAGAAATGGTTAGATCCATGATGGCACATGCTGATTTACCAATCACTTATTGGGGTGATGCATTATTAACTATTGCCTATATACTTAATCAAATACCCTCCAAGTTAATTACATTTACACCATATGAATTCTGAACATGTAGAAAATCTAATCTTAGTAATTTAAGATCTTGTAGATCAGCTGCACATATTCATGATACTTTTCATCAATATAGGAAGTTAGGTCCAAGTGAAAAGAAATATATTTTTATAAGATACTCCAAACACTGAAAAAGGTATGTGTTCATTAGTGAGCAAGTTGATGATAGTGCAACTGAACTTGAATCACGAGATGTCACATTCTTGAAAAATAATCTTTATATGAAATAGAGGATCTAAACAAAGGATGCTAGTACTTGAGGAAGAAATTAGATAAATTGATTCAAGTGGGAGCCATTAAAAGGATGATGAATTTATTTCATTAGATCCTCAATTGCGAAGAATGAGTCGTAAAAGCATTCCTCATCATTTTTTTGATATTGAAAGAAAAGTTTATATTGTTGCTCCTGTTGGAATTCGAGGAACGGGGCATGCATGTGTATTTTAAAATTTTATTTTCTAAACATCATAGTGAAATACAAGATTAAAATACTATTAATCTGAATAATGCATGCATAAATACATAAAATCATAAGGTTCTAGTTCATGTGCTGAAATTGATATAAGCTGAAATTCAGATTGTGATTAATTCACATACTTATTTCATAATTCCTTTCTTCGAATCTGGATCTGAAAGAGAAGAAGTTTTCTTCTAGCCACACAAATATCCGATCTCTATGGGTATCCACTTGGGATCAGTCTGGAACAGTCTTTTGAAATTTGAATTCTTTTTCTAAGAAAATTTAGCCTGCTGAATCTAAACGAAGCCTAGATCGTAATCAACACTTGATCTCTTTTCTTGATTTTCTTTTTCTCCTCTTCTCTAGCCTTTCTCCCTTGCTATATGCTACTGCTACAACCTTGAAACCAGCAAGGAAGAGGATGCCCAACACTTTGGATGTGGGAGACTTGGGACGTCCCAAAGGTTGGGGCGTGTGGGACGCCCAAAGGGAGGAGAGAAAGCGAGAGGAAGAGAGGGCGTGGGAGACCGTCTAGGCATGAGGGGCTGCTAGCTTGAATACTCTAGGGACCTTAGGAAGGTCCTTTAAATAGTCATGAGGATTGAATCCTATTCAATCTCATAATACAAGTCTTACTTGTATTGGATTTCCTAATAACTTAAGTTATTTAATTTACATTAGGAGTCCTATTAGGTGCCAACTCTTGGAGCTCTTGCATCCATTATTTCACATCTTCTTTTGCACTCAAGGGATGCCCCATATCAGATTAATATGCTCTCTAATCATAGGACATGTCCAACTTGATCAAATCAAGGTGGTGCCTCATAATAGCTATCAAGAAAAATTAATTAGGAACTTGCACCCTAATTTAATTGATCCATAACCTTAGACACCCAATAATTGGAGTCTCATAAATCTAATTCATGTAGATTATTAGCAAGTAATTAAGTTTGAATTATCTTATCAAATAAAAATTTTAACGAAAAGAGGAATTGGGTCCAACCATGTGCTAGCAAGATTATCTTGAACCCAATCGAATTTTCTAAATCCAATTAACACTTCATGAGCTCAATTGCTAATTTCAGACCTAATTCCTTTGTTGTGTGACTCCATAGGTTTAATTCTATCTAGTAGTGAGATATACAATAATTTCTATCAAAGTATTATTGAAACTCTTTTCAACCGATCGAAACAATTTCACTCTAACTCATCAAGGATTGTCGATCCAGAATAATCTTAGTGAGCTCTCACAATCCATCAGTGACACCTAACAGTATATAGTGGCAACCTAGTAGAATTGAAATAAATCTCTAGGTGTAGTTAATGTATGATTCAGTCCCTCTATTATGAGTCCCGACTAGATGGCAGGTCATGGATAAATCGTCAAACCTCAACATCACTCATATGATAGATTTGATTAGCTCAAGTCCAGTTGCGATTTCTAGAAACTCTTTTCCATCAATCACACTACTGTGGCCACAGATTCTCGGACTTAGCTTCTCAAATCTCATAGGACTACTCCTTTCTACCAAGATTGATAGATTCCATCTTGATGTGCACTCTATCCTTACAGTGGACCAACTACCGCCAACATCCATTATAAGGGCTCATTGAGATCTATATTTATGTGTCAGTCAAACTCTAGCAGCCTCACTACGGGCAGTAGTACAATCTCATATCAAAGGACCATTCACACAACTACAGTATCGAGATGATCACTGATGATCGAATAAAAATCTAAGTGATCTATCATATGGTCACGCTCAGTACTAGTTATTCTCTAACAACTACTCATACTCATCGTCCAGTATCCCTACACTGTAAATCAGAGACTCATCTATCTCGAAGGAAGCAATCTGTGTGCCAGTCTATCCGGATCGATCATTGTCCTCATGATGATTCTATGATCGAGAGTATTTAAGAATTAAATACATGTTTCTAATTCTTAACACCTTAAAAATATGTATCAAAACTAATTTCATGGATGATTCAAGGACACATCATACTTGAATAAAAAATAAATTTATCTTTTTATTGATCAAATCAATGTATTAAGTATAAAATTATGTCTTAAAATTATTACAATGTTCAGCCATATTGGCTTCTAGGACATACATCTAACAATCTTTCACTTGAACTAAAGTCAATTGGCTACAAATCTAAGCCCCATCTTCTCAAGATGGACTTTTATTTTTGGTTGGCTCAACTGCTTAGTCAGCGGGTCTACCATATTATCTGCAGAGTCTACTCTTCGCACCTCGACATGTTTCTTTTCGAGATAGTCGCATATGATGTGATACCACCGCTCGAAGTGCTTAAATTTCTGATGAGATCTTGACTTCTTAGCAAGTGCTATGGCTCCATTGTTATCGTAGTAGAGTGGTATGGCATCCAATGTCATAACTCCAAATTTTATGATGAACTTCTTAAACCATAAGCATTCCTTTACAGCATCCGAAGCAGCGACATACTCAGCCTCTATGGTCGAATCCACTATGATGGATTACTTGAAACTCTTCCAACTAACTGCGCCACCAATGCAAACGAACATATATCCTGACATAGATTTTCTATTATCAGGATCAGACATGAAGTTAGAGTCAGTATATCCTCAATTTACAACTCAGAATCTCCTCCGAAGATCAAGAATAAATTCTTAATCCTTCTTAAGTACTTGAGGATATTCTTCACAGCTATCCAGTGCTCCTCATCTAGATTCGACTGATACCTACCCATGACACTCACAGCAAGGGCAATATTAGGTCGAGTACAAAGCATGGCATATATGAGGCTTCCTATGGTCGAAGCATAAGGGATCCTACTCATGTGCTGCACTTCCTCAGATATGGTCGGACACATCATCTTGGAAAGATTAATACCATACCTAAGAGGTAAAAGTCTTCTTTTGGAGTATTCCATACTGAACCTCTTCAGTATTTTCTCTACGTACAGCTTTTGTGACAGGCCTAGCATCCATTTAGGTCTATCCCTATAGACCTTTATTTCGAGAATATAAGATACTTCTCTTAGATCTTTCATGAAGAATTTCTTAGACAACCATCTTTTGATTGTAGTCCGTATGAGAATATCATTCTCAATGAGGAGAATTATCTATGTATAATACGAAGAATGTTATCACGCTCCCACTGATCCTTTTATATACACATGATTTTTCTTCATTTTTGATGAAATCAAACGATTTAATTACCTTATCAAAACGATGATTCCAACTCCGAGAAGCTTGCTTTAATCTGTATATGGACCTTTGTAACTTGCAGACTCTGTGATCACTATCACCAGATGTAAAATTCATAGACTGCTCTATATAGATATCTTCTTCAAGATATCCATTCAGGAAGGCAGTTTTCACATCCATCTGCCAGATTTTATGATCACAGTGAGCTGCAATAGCAAGCAGAGTGTGGATGGATTTCAGCATGGCTACGGATGAGAAGATTTTCTGATAGTCAATGCCCTCATGCTGACTATAACCTTTAGCCACAAGTCTAGCTTTATAGGTCTCTATCTTACCATCGGCACCTATCTTTTTTTTATAGATCCATTTACACCCAATGGATACAATACCGTCAGGTGGATCCACTAAGGTCCATACTTAGTTCGAGTGCATTGAGTCAATTTTTGACTTCATAGCATCTAATCATTTTTCGAAATCGATGTCAGACATCGTCTCGTCAAAGGTATTAGGATCATCACTATGATCCCTATCTCTTATAAGGAATATTTCTTTTACTTCCTCCGTTAGCATACCCATGTACCCTTCAGGAGGTCGGGAGATCCTGCTAGATCTACGAGGTGGTTGAGGAACATCTACTACTGGCTCATAGATAATGAATTTCTGAGAATCTATAGCTCTTAACTCTTCAGAGATCTTCTTTTCGAGCTCAACTAATCTCCCACTGCCACCATCCTGTATAAACTATTTTTTTAGAAATACAATATTTCAACTCATAATCACATTGCGGTCTTGTGAAAAGTAGTAGTATCCTATGGATTCTTTAGGATACTCTGTAAAATGAGCTATAATAGATCTATCCTCTAATTTATCTACCATCTGTCTCTTGACATAGGCTAGACATCTCCAAGTCTTAAGGTAATCTAGACTCAGCTTCTTACCGAATTATATCTCATACAGTGTGGTAGGAACGGACTTTGATAAAATCCTATTCAACAGGTAAATTGTGATTAATAAGGCATGTCTCCAAAGATATAAGGGTAGATCAGTGAAGCTCATCATGGATTTGACCATATCCAATAGGATCCTGTTCATCCTTTTGGATATCCCGTTGAGCTGAGGTGTTTCAGGAGACATCCATTGAGAGACTATGCCGTTGTCCTTAAGATATTTTAAAATTTTTTGACTAAAATATTCACCTCCTTGATCAGATCGAAGAACCTTAATGGGCTTGCCTGTTTACTTTTCTACTTCATGTCTAAATTTTTTGAACCTTTCAGAGGCTTCAGACTTGTGTTTCATCAGATACACATATCCATATCTAGACAAATCATCAATAAAGATAATGAAGTAGGTATAACCACCCTTGATCTATATATCAAATGGTCCATACATGTCATTGTGTACCAAGATAAGTAATTCAGTGGTCCTCTCTCTATGTCCTACAAAGGATAACTTGGTCATTTTTTCTTGAAGACAGGATTCGCAAGCTGGATACGACTCTGGGTTAAGAAAGTCAAGAATTCCATTCTTTTTCAGTCTATTTATCCTGTCCTCTCCAATATGATCTAGTCTATGGTGCCACAAGTACTTCTGATTAATTTTATCTCTGAATCTCTTTTGGTCTACGGCACTCATTATTTGCTCATTTAAGTTCACATTCGTATTAACGTGTAAGTGATAAAGACTGTCAATTAAAAGATCTCGTGCAATCAATTTATTTCATAAATAAATAGAACAAAAATTTTTATTGAAATAAATTTCAAAATCTTTCTGTGCTAGCATAAATACGAAAATTAAATTCTGACTAACTACAGGAACATAATAACAGTTCTTTAAATCTAATTTAATACCAGACGGTAATCGAAGAGGATAAGTGTCAATAGCCTCTGCAGCAACCTTTGCTCTATTGCTGATCCGAAGGATCATATCATCTTCCTTCAACCTCCTACTTTCTATCAGATCCTGTATTGAGGTACATATATGAGCACTCGAGCCAGAGTCTAATATCCAACTAGAAGTAGAAGAAATCGTAAGGTTAGATTTAATTACGAGCATACCTTTGAAAGGTTTATTACCCTTTTTGATCTTTAGACTCTTCAGGTATTTTGGACAGTTTCTCCTCCAGTGGCCTTCAGCATGACAGTGAAAATATTTTCTCTTTGCTTCAGTCTTGCTAGGAACTTCTTTCTTTGGCCTATTCTTCTTTTTCTGCTTCTTAGCAAATTTTGCCTTCTTCTTCCTAGTAGATTTTCTCTTGGAAGAAGTACGCTTCACAGCGAGAACAGTACCCCTTGAACTCTTCAAAGTTCCTTCGTAGTGACCAATATGTTGATCATTTGAGTATAGTACAATCAATCGAGCTTGTTCATATGAAAATTTTTAATAAATTGACTATATGAATTTGTAAGGAATTGAAGGATTAAATCCATCTGTAATTCCTTTTGTATTTCTAGCTCGAGCTTCTCAAGCTCCTCAATGTTCTTAATCACTGTCACATAGTGCTCATGGACTGACTGCTCTTCACGCATCTTCAGATTGAAGAGTCTTTTGGACACCTCGAAGCATGCTGTGTGGCTCTGCTCACAATACAACTTTTACAGGTGAGTGATCATAGCCCTGACAGTAGGCATATGCTCATACTGACTTTGTAACTCGTTTGACATAGACGCCAGCACATAACACTTAACCCAACTGTCTTCATCCGTCCACTTCTCAAAAGCAATCCTTTGCTCAGCAGTAGGACGGTTTGATAGCACTATGGATTTCTGATCGAGTACATGATCTAGTTTTTCGAAGGTCAGGATAATCCTGAAGTTTCTGAGCCAGTCTTTGTAATTAATACCGATCAAACGATCGATTTCAAGGATGCAGGCTAGAGGATTTGAGGCTGACATTGTTTAACTGCGAGAGTAGAAATTCAAGTTAGACTTTTGTACTTAATGATTATATTTGCTTCTAGAGACTTTAAGATGCAAACAATAACTTTCACTAATTTATTGAATCCCTTCACTCTTCGGGAAGAAACAGAAACCCTAATGCGATAAAAGATTCATAGTGGGTGCTGCGGTTTCACCGATGACATACACCTCACCTAACAGTTATTGGTAACATGCACACCGATGCTTAGGCAACTCTTTACCCAGATGCTTTTTTAAGCATGTTGCAGCGACTTGGTCTTTAAGTCATGTGGGCTCACTTAATAGTTATTGCCCATACTTCTTAGTTAAGTCTGATCCACTGTTCACAAACAGGTGCAAGGCCGTCATTGGGTCCCTCACCTAACAGTTATTAGGCCCAATCCTATCTTTACCTTGGAGTAACTCTTTGCTAATAGAGTAGTTATATATTTTCGATGCAACTGAACCACTGTGATCAATCGAGAACAATCAATGCCGGTAGCACATCCACACATCTACAACGGTGGAAGACCTATATCTAAATATTTATGGAGAGATTTAGGTTTAGATCTCATCTAATCAGTCATCATATGATCGATCTAATTGGTATGGGCTAAACCAAACTGCTAAGCAACTCAATTTATGACTCAATCTTCCAAATTTGCTAGATAAGTCGAGATCGGTGGGGGTCCCTCCGTTGCTTTCCTTAGACATCAATAAATTGATCAGATAAATGAATGAAACTAATTAAATAATCATTCTCATTAACTTGCCTGAGACACCAATAGGTCAATTGATCCAAATAGATTAACTCTAGCAAATCAGGCTCAAACCATCGAGCCAAATTAGGTCCTTAGGTTAATCGATTCTATATATAGGACTCAAATAATTTGATCAACAATAATTGTATGATTATATAACGTAATTAATCTGATCTTAATCAATACTTGATTCGGTTCGATCAATTACTTAATTGAATTAGACCCATATGACTTAAATCAAAAATTTTAAATACAATCCTATTATATGACCTAATTTATGATTTTTTCATAACTAAAACCCTCGTGCACAAACATAAATTTCAGATTCTAAAATCAAAATTTCAAATCTAAATTTTTTATATGAAAGTAAGTTTTAAATCATAAAATAATTTTCAGATTTAACATACAAACAAATATCATATATATGCATATAAATTCAGATCTAAATAAAATTCAGATCAACTACATGATATTATATATCTCATATACTAATTATGGATCATATCAAAAGTAAATTTATGATCTAAATATGCAATCATATATCACATATATGAATCAAAATTCAGATTATATAAAATTTTAGATTTCATACATGCATCTATGTATCATATAAACATGAACTAAGCTCTTTCTAGATCAAAATTTAGATCTATGCATACTTTCATATATCGAATATATATTCTAAAATTAAATTTAAAATTAAATTTTAAATTTTAAAATTTATCTATACATCTCATATATCAAGAAAAAATTAGATTTTGAAATTTTTTTCAAAATATATATGATAATTTTAGCAATATGAAACCCGTGGCTCTGATACCACTATTGGAATTCGAGGAACGGGGCATGCATGTGTGTTTCAAAATTTTATTTTTTAAACATCACAGTAGAATACAAGATTAAAATACTTTTAATCTGAATCATGCATGCATAAATATATAAAACCACAAGGATCTAGTTCATGTACTGAAATTGACATAAGCTAAAATTCAGATTGTGATCAATTCACATACTTGTTTCACAATCTTGTTCTTCAAATCTGGATCTGAAAAAGAAGAATTTTTTTCTAGCCACATAAGTATCCGATCTTATGAGTATCCACTTGAGATCAGTCTGGAATAGCTCTCTAGAATTTGAATTCTTTTCTCTAAGAAAATTCAGCCTGCTGAATCTAACGAAGCCTGGATCGCGATCAACACTTGATCTCTTTTTTTGATCTTCTTCTTCTCCTCCTCTCTAGCCTTTCTCTCTTGCTATATGCTGCTGCTACAATCTTGAAACCAGCAAGGAAGAGGATGCCGAACACCTTGGACGTGGGAGACTTGGGACGTCCCAAAGGTTGGGGCGTATGGGATGCCCAAGTGGAGAAGAGAAAGGGAGGGAAGAGAGGGCATGGAGAGACCTTCTAGGCGTGAGAGGCTGCTGGTTTGGATGCTCTAGGTACTTTAGGGGAGGTCCCTTTAAATAGCATGAGGATTGAATCTATTCAATTTCATAATACAAGTCTACTTGCATTGGGTTTCCTAATAACTTAAGTTATTTAATTTACATTAGGAGTCTATTAAGCGCCAACTCTTGGAGCCCTTGCATCCATTATTTCACACCCTCTTTTACACTCAAGGAACACTCCATATCAGATTAATAAGCCCTCTAATCATTGGATGCACCCAACTTGATCAAATCAAGGTGGCACCCCATAATAACTATCAAAAAAAAATAATTAGAAACTTGCATCCTAATTTAATTGATCAATAATCTTAGTTACCCAACAATTGGAGTCTCATAAATCTAATTCATGTAAATTATTAACAGATAATTAAGTTTGAATTATCTTATCAAATAAAAAATTTCAACGAAAAGAGGAATTAGATCCAACTATGTGCTAGCAAGTTATCTTAAATCTTATCGAATTTCTCTAAACCCAATTGATACTTCATAAGCTCAATTACTAATTCTAGACCTAATTCTTTGTTGTGTGATCCCATAGGTTCAATTCTATCTGGTAGTGAGATATATAATGATCTTTATCAAAGTATCATTGAAACTCTTTTCAATGGATCGGAATAATTCTACTCTAACTCATCAAAGATTGTCGATTCAGAACAATCCTAGTGAGCTCTCACAATCATGGTGACATCTAGCAGTATGTAGTGGCAATCCAGTAGAATTGAAATGAACTTCTAGGTGTGGTTAGCATATGATTCAGTCTCTTTATCGTGAGTCTCGACTAGATAGCAGGTCATGGATAAATCTTCAAACTTCAACATCAGTCATATGATAGATTTGATTAGCTCAAGTCATTTATGATTTCTATAGAAACTCTTTTCCATCAATCACACTACTATGGCACAGATTTTCGGACTTAGCTTCTCAAATCCATAATACTACTCCTTTCTACTAAGATTGATAGATCCCATCTTGATGTGCACCCTACCCCTACAGTGGATCAACTATCGCCAACATCCACTATAAAGGTTCATTGAGATCTATGTTTATGTATCAGTCAAACTCCAGCAATCTCATTGCGGACAGTAGTATAATCTCAGATCAAAAGACTATTTACACAACTACAGCATTGAGATGATCATTGACGATCGAGTAGAAATTTAAGTGATTTCTCATATGGTCATACTCAGTATTAGTTGTTCTCTAACAACTATTGTACTCAACGTCCAGTGTCTCTATATTGTAAATCAGAGACTTATCTATTTCGAAGAAAGTGATCTGTGCACTAATCTATCTGGATCGATCACCGTTCTTATGATGATCCTATGATCGGGAGCATTTAGGAATTAAATATATGTCTCTAATTCTCAACACTTTGAGAATATGTATCGAAACTAATTCCATGGACGATTCAAGGACACATCATACTTGAATAAAAAATAAATTTATCCTTTTATTGATCAAATCAATATATTAAGTATAAAATTATGTTCTAGAGTTATTATAATGTGTTGGCCATATTGGCTTCTAGGACATACATCTAACAGCTCCACAAGAGGAAGATGAGTCAAGATCTATTCTAGAAGCTCTCTCATGCCCCACAAACGATCAATGGATGAAAGCAATGGAAGAAGAGATGGAGTCAATGAGATCAAATCATGTATGAGAATGGTAGATCTTCCTTTCGGACATAAGGCTATTGAAAATAAATGGATTCTTAAAATAAAATATAAGACAGATAGATCTATTGAAAGATATAAGACTCGACTTGCCGCCAAAGGATAGACTCAATAGGAGGAAATTGATTATGAGAAAACTTTCTCTTCGATAGTGAGATTTACCTCTATACATTTTCTTCTAGCCATAATGGCAAATTTGAACTTGAAATTGCATCAAATGGATATTAAAACTACATTCTTTAATGGAGAATTGGATGAAGAAATCTATATGAAACAACTTATAAGTTTCATTGAAAAGGATGAAAAATACAAAGTATGTAGGCTCTTAAGATCTATTTATAGTCTTAAACAATCATCCAGATAGTGTTATTTAAGATTTCATCAAATAATAATATCATATAATTTTACATGATTGATGAAGATCACTGCGTATATGTTAAATGGTCTAAAGACAACATTATCATCTTATCATTATATGTTGATGATATACTATTGGCCGGAAATGACAAAGTATTTATTATTGCCATTAAAGATTGATTATCCTCTAATTTTGAAATGAAAGATATGGATGAAGGTGTATATATTTTGGAAGTTAAGATTCATAGAGATCATTCAAAAAGATTATTAGCTCTTTCATAAGAACCTTATATTAACAAAATCTTTGAACAATTTTATATACAAAATTATAAACCAATTGATACTCCAGCAGTGAAAGAAAAAAAGTTAAGCCTAAGAATGTGTCCAAAAACTTTAGAGGAGATAAGATAGATGGAAAGAGTTCCTCATTCTAGTACTGTAGGGAGCTTGATGTATGCCATGATGTACACAAGACCTAATATTTGCTTTATTGTTGGAATGATGAGTAGATATTAATCAAATGCAGGCTTGACATATTGGAAAGTAGTCAAAAGAAGCTTGAGATATCTAAAAGTTACTATGAACTATTCATTGTGTTTTTAAGGAAATGATCTGCAACTTGTTGACTATATTGACATTGATTGGGAAGAAGATTTGGATAAGAGAAAATCAACCTCTGGGTATGTCTCCTTACTAAATAATGGTGTTATTTTATGGAGTAGTAAGAAGCAAGCATATATTGCTTTGTCCACTATAGAAAATAAATTTATGGTATCTTCAGCGGCAGGGCAAGAAGCTGTATAGCTTAAGAGATTTTTGGATCATTTAGAGATTATGAAAAATATTACTAATTCAGTACTGATAAATTATGATAGTCAAGCAGTAATTACTTTTATCAAAGACCCCAAATATCATTGCAAGACAAAGCACATAGATACCAAGTATAATTATATAAGAGACATATGGCATGAAAGGAAGTGAACATATAGTATATATCTACGTATAAGATGGTTGCAGATCCCTTTACCAAATCCATATTTAAAGATATATTTGTATAACATATGAGATCTTTTGGATTGCATAGATCATGATGTGATTTTTTAATATTTGCTTTAATGTAATATATTTCTCCGTTTGATGTTCACTAAAGAATGATATTTGTTCTTCATTCAATTAATGTCTAGAGATACTTGAGATAGTATTTGCTTATTACATGTATGTGGATATTAAATATATTAAATATAAAAGTATGTTAGATAGACAGAGATTGGCTTTCTCACATGGATAATCATGTTTGTCACTATGTTGTGTGCAAAGATGAGACAGTTTTAAACAAATACACAATATTGATAATAGAGAGCTCAGACTTCAAACATGTATCGCCTTGATGATAAATCAAGATGAGATTACTATAATAATAATTGATCTTATGATCGAGGTGGATAGCCCCATAATCCATCTAGTGTGTCTAAATGTCAGATGTGAGTTCATTTATGTCTAAATTAATAAATAATGGACTATCATCTGTATGGTATTCATTTACGAAGATGAGACATACACTCCATAAGAAAAGAAAAAAAAATCATAGCACGTGATTCATATCATGCATGCAAAACTTTACCAATGAGGATAATAATGAATGGATCCCTGCTTCCTCATTGTGTGAGACTCTTGAGGTAAAAAATGATCTCAAATATAAGTATCCTTAATAATTTTTATTATTTTTTGAAGTTTCAATTTAATGACTGCTATCTTAGTATGTTAGCAATAATCATGAGTGATTCGATTTGATGAGATATATCTAGAAAAGTGGTTAAATTAGAAATAAGAGATTCTAGTGAGAAAAGAAGACTATTTCATTTATATCTTTATTTGTACTCATGGTCAACCAATTATATTGCCTATAAGCAATGGTATATAATTATGAATATAAGATGATAAAGGATTAAGTATGCTCTATATGTGTAATTAACTAATTGAGGGATTCGAGATACTTAGATAGATATAACAAAAAAAATGTATCTGGGGTATAAGCATACATTCTCTTATTAATAAATTGAATTGATGTATACTCTTAACAGATATATAGCAATGAGTTCTTAAATAATAATATGTCGGTCGCACGGGTTATTTGCTAAGTATAAATGTATTGAGAAAAGAATTGATTTGTGTGGAGATAATATTGAGTCCATCATGTATGAGTGGAAGATAATAGACAATGATTTAGATTAGGCACCCATGATGGGCCAATATGGTCCAGTCCGTTTTTAATAAAACTATCAGGCGATTATATTTGGTAATCTTCCACTCTTATATTGGTGTTTTAAAAAAGAGGCAGAAACAACTCTTTGAGATACTTTTTCGTAGAAATTCTTTGAGATATTTTTCATAAAAAATTTTTTTTGGAATAAAACTCTCTATGCAGAAGCATCTAGCCCGTAGAAAACGGTTGTTTTCTGTTTGTGATTACAACTGAAACTAGCCGGTACAATAATCTAATCCGAGACTATAAGTACTAATCTTATTTTAATCCCTACAATAAGAGATTCATTAACTTTCATTTTCTTTCTCTAAATTTACTTGATTTGAAAGAGAAAAAATTACAAATTTGAGGAGATTTATATTCCCTCTATTTCTCTTCTTTCTTTTCTTTTTTTTTTATAAAAAAATTCAATCAGAAAAAATATTAACTTTCTCTTCCATTCTTTTTCTTCTCTTCCAACAGACGCAAGGCTAATCCTTTACTCTTTTGAACTTTTGTCGGGCTAGAAAGTTATCTACTCCAAAACTTATGTCATAGCATCAAACTTGTCAGAAAAGGAAACATATGATGTGGTGAAGCTATTGGGTTGTTAGGTGGGTGCTTTACTCATAACTTCTTTGAGAATTCCACTTCATCTCAAATCACTGGGGGTTTCTAAGTGGCCATTTCTAATTGATAAAGTCCTTAAGAAATTGGCTGGATGGAAGAAAGGGGTTCTCTCGATCGTTGGGTGATTGGTTTTAGTGAATTTAATCGTTAGGGCGATATCAGTCTATTGGATGTTAGTGCTTCAAATGCCAATATCCATTACAAAGAAAATTGATTGCTTCTGAGGTGCTTTCTTATGGAACAGTAACAACGAAAGAGGAAACATAAAATTCCCTGTCGACTGGACATAAATCTGTAGACGAAGAGAGTTTGGAGGCTTGGATCTTCTCAACCTATCATTGTTCAATAAAGTTCTACTTTTAAAATGGTGTTTCAAATATTTCAACGATAATGATCGACCCTGGCATACTCTAATTCAGGAGATATACTACACTAGGAGGACATTAGCCGATCCTGCTTCGACCCTCATAAAAAATGTATCCCATTTTTGGAAAAGCATTGATAAGTTCTTTGATCCATTCCAACTATTCTCAAATCCTTGTGTTCAATACTATTGTCAAACATTCTTTTGGCAAGATGCTTGGCTATGCCATCATCATAAGGTGCTAATGGCTGACATTCTCTTTTATTTTTTTTACTAAAGCTAACGGCTGACATTCTCAAGAAGAATGGGGTAACAAGTCTCCATTGTTGTCCTGTGTACTCAGAATGTTGTAGGAACACATCCATAAAAGTAAAAACAAAGAAAATAAAGATTAATGCAAACTCAAAATTTACATGAAAAACCCTCTGAATCAAAGAGAAAAAATCATGAATAGAGATGGATAGAGATTATTTATTATTTTCAAAGTTGGAATTTATAGAGTACAATGCAAAAATCTTAGAAAGATCCCTATTAGGAATGGAAATAGGCCAGGAGGCCTGCCAGGAGCCTATGGCCTGACCTGCTGTCGGCCTGACCTGACCTGACTTATTTATCTAAATAAGTCAGATATAGATTTTTAAAAAGATCTGTTTAAATAAATAGGTCAGACCTAAAATTCCAAAGCCTGGTCTGAAAGCCTGTAGGCTGGTCTGTATAAATTTATATATATATATATATATATATATATATATATATATATATATATATATATATAATTTAATAAAAATTATTATTTTATTAATATATATAATTAATTAATTATTGATCTTATCCATCAATATCTAATTATCTTAGTCCTTTCGAGAATTAAGAAGACGGAAGAGTCTTTTTAAATAGGCTTTCAGGCTAGGCCAGACTTTTTTATTTTGCAAAATAGGTCAGGTCGACCTCATTTTAAGTCTGAACCGGTCCAACAGGCCAGACTCAGGCTAGTATTTTACAATACAGGCCTGGCCTGTTTAAGCCAAAGTCTGATCTGATCTGGCCTATTTCCATGCCTAACCCCTATTAACTTTATGATCAGTGCTAATCTAAATGCAAGACACCTCTATATAGAACAACTAGAAAATATAGACCACCTGTTGCTTGGTTGCGATTACTCAAAAAATATTTGGTCATCTCTCCTTTTGGGGCTAAGCAATCAACTCTTCACTAAAAGCATCAATGATCTATGGCATAAATGGAGAAGTTGCTTAAGAAATAGAAAGCAGACCACTGCAGTAGATGCCATAATCACTGTGGAATGCTGATGTATCTACAAGGAAAGAAACAAACGATTCTTCAGATTTGAAGCTCATGTTGGCTGAGTGGTGCTTAAGAAAGTGCTCATCCTCTTCACCAAGTGGACATCAGCCTCTCAATGTCATTTCAATGCTAATCTTGCAAATGAGCTTCGGCATAGACTATTGTAGTTCATGCTTTGGTTGAGCTCTTGAGGGAAGGGAAACTCAACATGAAGGATGACTGCAGCATTACTTCTAGAAGGGTGTGCAGTTGAAGGGGTCAGCGGCAACCATCTCCGAAGCCCTTGGGCTTTATGACCATTTAGGTTGTTGCCGTTCCTCCATGTTTGCTTGGGAGATTGGTTTTTTGAGGAGGGAGTTTATTCCTCATCTTTCGATGGGATGGGAGCTCTTATAATATGTCATTGCTTCTTTAGGTGCAACATAATCATCGGTGAAGCACATTGACCCACCACCTTATATTATACATAGATTTAATATTAAATATAGCTGGTATATCTTCTTTGTTGTTACCTAGATGCACTGTAGTTTTCTCCCCATCCCAAGTGGTCATCATGTTGATAATCTGCAACTCAGTTGACCCCAACCTCTTAGAAATATCGGAACATCCATGTATTTCAAAGATTCTGCAATCTATTTTTTTGCTCCGGATAAATTTTTTTTGGATACAACTTGCCTCACTACAGTACTTCAGACTATTGCCATACAAATAATGGTTATTTCCGTTCCTAATAAGCAAACGCTTGTAAAAAATAATGATAGATTAATGTGATATTTTAAATTTATCGATGTTTGTTTCTAGCATTGACAATAGAAAGTCGATAAAATTATTTATTCTTGTAGTGCCTTAAAAATTAAAAGGCAACAAAAATAGTGATCCAAGATTGTGAGACCAATTCCAAAAGATATAAGTAATTTATCCAAATTTTACATGCTTGTAAAGTAGATAATTACATCTCTTCCTCTCTCTCTTTCTTATATAATGCCTAGATCACTTAGTTTCTCTCACTAATATTTGATCAATTCTTTTGAAAATTCAAATGATATTTTTTTTCTCTCTTTTATCCATTTATAGAATATTTAGATTTAATATAGAGGTGCCAGATATAAATGGAATAAAAGATAGAACTTTAGAAAAAAAAATTATGTATACAATCGTATATGTGCTTCATTAATTCTTGAAAGAGCCATGACCCCACTCTCTCTTAGCTCCTCTGCTACTCTTAATCTTATTTTGATCATATAGGATGCTTGTATATAGTATTATAAAATTTATTAACTATTTATTTTTTAAAATTTTTATTTATTAAATTTTATATTAAAATATCTAATTTTTTAAAATCATAATAAAAAAAAACTTCTGTCTAAATAAGAACTTGCGTATTAAGCTGCAATCTCTTTAATTCTATAAAAAATTTTAATTTTATAATTTTTAAAATCATAATAACAACAAAAATGATAAATATTTAACTCAAACTCCAGTCCAATCCAACTCAGTTGTTATTTAAATCGGAACATGTTCAGTTAAATCTATATGATACTTAGTACTAATCCAAAATAGATGATATATTACATTTAAAGTATTTCTTCGACAACCTGACACGGCTGAGATGATCAAAAAGATGGGTTTGAATCCAAAATCATGACCTAAAAAGCAACGAGTTTCCAGGTCGTCTTCTTCTTCTTTTTCTTTTTTTTAATTTATTTAATTTAAAAATATATAGTTGACTGCTCATTAGGAAAAAAAAAAAAAAAAGGTGTAGTTGATTTTAATTTCCAATAGTGGTCACTTTCATGCATTTGTCTTTGGCCCATTGTTGCTCTTTAAAAATCCCTCATTCCCCTCCATCTTCTTCCCCTTCTCCCTGGCCCCTCCTCCCTATGGCGCTGGCCCACCCTACTGATCCCCCACGCTGCGATCCCTTCTACCGTCCGCCAAGTCGACAGCTTTCCCAAAGTCTCCGAACTCCCTCGGCCATCTCCGACGAGACCCGTCCTGGAGCCTAGCTGCGTCCCTGGCTTCAGTGATCATACCTCCATTGTCTACAATTTCTTGGTAAGCCTTCTCGTCCTCCTCCTCTTATTTTTCTCTTTCCTTCCGGGAACCCCTAAAAATGGCTTCTTTCGCTCATCCGTGTGATTTAGAGGGCAATAATCGTACTATATAGGAGGGAGCTGTATGTACCTGATCATTTTTGTTTGTTGGATGGCGCTGGGTTTCCTCTATTTGGGGTTTTGAGAAGAGAAGGGGCGGATTTGAGTTTGGACTTGAGTTTGATCGCTGCCTTTTGTCCGGTCTGGTTCTACTGTTGCCGGAACCCTATCAAGATACTGCCTTTTTGAACAGATTTACCTGGTTTCCTGTTTATAATTTGCCATTTATACGAGGAAAACTGCAGCGAAAAATGGATTTTAAAGTGTTTTTCCGTCGTTTTCTTATTTGTAGATTGCATTTAAATGTAAAAATGGTGTAAAAGAGAGATCTTTTTTGCCGTTTAGGTGGGTTTCGCGTTGCTTTTTCTTTCTTCAGCTGGTGACTAAGCTCATCATGGAGCCCCAGTCTACGTTCTGATGGTTCTTTTCGGTTGCTTTTGATGCGAGCATTGTAAAGGCGGTCACCCATTTGGGATTTTTCGGTCTTTTGTTTAACCGATTTCAAAATTCAGATCTTTTCTAGATTCCAAACGGATTTTTAGCATCGACTCTTCTCTTAATTGGAGCTAGCTTTCAGAGTAACTTGCATACAACTATACAAGTTGATCTGATTTTAAGGTTGTGGACATATAAACACCAAACAGACGAGATGGCACTGTTTTGGCTTCTTTGTTTACCAGATGACCTCATTTTAAGCTCTAAATTTGAGTCTTTCCCATTCACCGCACGGCTCATCAAAAGAAATTTACTGACTGCTTTTCCCGTAGCCATCTCTCTGAATTGATCATATGTTAGTACCTTCATAGAAGCTAGAGAAAGATATTTCTTTAACTGTCATACGGTACTCGGCATACCTTTCCTATGGTCTTTGTTTTTCTTTTTCTTTTTCTTTTTTTTTTCCAATAATCAATTGATGCTATTACTTTTGTCATTCAGAGCGTGGTTCTGTTTAACTTCATACCGAGCTTTCCCTTTGGCCATGGGCACTGCCATTTCTTCCATGCAGTCCACTCTATCCTCCCTTTTTTCTTCCTTTCTTCCTGTATTGCACAAGTATCAATTGATCAGCTTCGTTTTGCCTGCAAAGGAGAGGCCCTAAGTGATATGTTTCTGTGCCCACCTTGGATATTTGTTTTTCTGATGAGTCTTTAGATTCTTACCCACTTCTCATGTGTCTTGCATGATGTACATGATGGTAAGTACTTGTTCATTATAATTTGTTTGTATCTAATTTTCTTTTCATGCAGATGCTGGATGGTTTGTTATTTTCTTTGGAAGACACTAAAAATTAATATCATCATGTTTTTTTTGCTAACAAAAATCATTGCACGATGCCTGTTATTTGTGGAAGGTATATTTCTGACAAACTTTTTATGTGGGATTATTGCCCTTTTCAGTGGCTATATCTTCCTTATATCAACATTATTAACAAAGAGGTCCTTTTCAATTCTTCTTAATCATCGAAACTATTTTTAGAGAAATGAAAAATTGATGGGATGTGGGTTTCAGGTTTTTAGATCTTGCTTTCTCAGACCCATCACCTGATCATATTTAAGATTTCTGGACTTAGCTAGATGTGGGCATAGCACATAATTTGCATCATGAGGCATTCAGACTCTCGAGGGCATCACTCAGGATCATCACAATCGGAGGAATCGGCCCTGGATATGGAAAGAAATATATGCAATCACCCATACCTGCCCTCTTGTAGTCCATCTCCTCTCCAACCAATTGCATCAGGTTGTCAGCACTCTGAAAGCAGTGCTGCATATTTTTCTTGGCCCAATTCTACCTTAATGCCTGGTGCTGCTGAAGGCCGGGCAAATTACTTCGGGAACCTTCAGAAAGGAGTACTGCCAGGACATCTTGGCAGACTGCCAGATGGTCAACAAGCCACGACATTGCTTGATTTGATGACTATAAGAGCATTTCATAGCAAGATCTTGCGTCGTTTCAGTCTAGGTACAGCTGTAGGCTTTCGAATCAGGAAAGGGAAGTTGACTGACACACCGGCAATACTTGTTTTTGTGGCACGAAAAGTTCACAGGAAATGGCTCAACCACAACCAATGTCTGCCATCTGCCCTTGAGGTACACAATATTATATAGTTTATAATTTTGAATCATTTAATTCAGCAAACAATTTGATGTGTTATCTTTGTACTGTGTGATGCCCTCTTGCTCAAATTAGTTTTGATAATATACCTTTATTTTTTCCGAGATTTGCTTTGCCTGTTTATCATGAAATTACTTTTTTGATTTCATAAATAGGGCCCAGGTGGTGTATGGTGTGATGTAGATGTTGTGGAATTTTCTTACTATGGTGCACCAGCACCAACTCCTAAGGAACAATTGTACAACGAGCTTGTGGATGGCTTGCGTGGAAGTGATCCATGCATAGGTTCAGGTTCTCAGGTATCTATTCACACTTATCCACCATTTATCTGACAAAATTTGTGATGCATCCTGGTGATGTGGATTGTTAGTTTAAATTGTTATGTCTGCAAGCATGTGAAAAAGACATACCAATGGAGGATTAAAGATTGCTATTCATATATTATAGATCTTCCTCATAGTTGCTTGGTTAGATATTTTGAAAAACATTAAATGTTCTCTTGCTTTTCAAGACAATTCCTCTTTTCTCAAACCAATTTATTAATAACTTATGATCCTATCCTCTTTGTGGTTGTGTTCTGATTCTAATATAATATTGTTTCTACATTGTGATATGATAGTCTATATATTTATAGCTCATGGAAGTCATTTCAGCTATCCACAGAAAAATTGGATGTGACAAAGTACTATTGGTTGCATGATGGTGTTAGTCCTGAAGTATGTACACTACTGCATACTATATAAAATGCTCGCCTAGCCCTTTCATTCTTTCTATCACTCTTTTTTTTTTTTGGCTGTTGTGAGCATATTCCTATTGCATCATATGCATATAATTACCTGTTTCATTCATTAATTGTTTTTATGAACTCAATTCTGCTTCATTATGTAAATATCATGTCTCTTGTTCTGTTTACTTATTGCTAAACCCCTTCCCAAGGGCTTCATGAAGAAGAGATTTTGTATGGATATATACAGAATTTCTACTTCCATATTCAAGTTGCATTCTTTTTGTTTTGTGCTTGTCTTATATCTAGCCTGGCCAATGGAGCCATGTCATATGGGCTGTGCATTACTGTTGGAAACTTAGGAGGGTATCTGGAGAAACACGAAGGCATTTAAGTTCTTCTTGAGGCAGGTACTGTATATAGCTGGTTTGGGAAGATGGAGATTTCTGTACCCCTAAAAAGGAGATTTGGAATTTTACTACTCTCGCACTCCACCTCTGGAGAATGCTCGGAATTTGATTTTCTAATTATTGTGGCTTCACCAACCCACCCCACTACCTGTAATTTATCTTTCTCAGGTCATTTTGACCTCTTGGGCCTTCCCCCTTGCCTGTTTGGGGTTCCTAGCTTTGCCATGGTTGATCTAATCCAACCACCAAATCAACTGAGTTGGCCTACTCTGGATTTATGAAATCATGTCACCACTTGGTGCATCTGAGAATTCATTGAAGCTATCTTATTCATGTAAAACTATTGCCATATTTTAGTAGTTTGTTGTGTTTTTTTATCAGTTGACTGCCCTTTCTTTGGTTTTAATTGAATTGCTTTGATTGGAGGCGCATTTTGATAAGTTTTTAATCACATTTTGAAGAAACTTGCTTGTTTTTAATCACATATTGAGGCTTATTCCCTAGCTTGTTAGCCTTTGTCATTCTTGCCTTCAGTGTCTACTTCAGCCCTCATGCATGATCCTCATATCTTATCCTTGTGCTCCACTTGGTATAATGCATGCTAATCTATATTTGTGATTGAGGTGCATGTGCTCTATTTTCTTCATTTGGATTTTAATCCATCTATCTTGCTCCTGCATTTGCCAGCATCTAGTCTACATAAAAATTCTACCCTTGATGTGGTCCTCTTCAAAATCCACATTAGGTCACTATTAAACCACATTCTAGCACTTTTGATTTTTATGTTCCTAAAATTTCTCATATTCCTTATTGTGCCTTCAATAATGTTGTTTTGGCACCAGTTCGTATATAGGGGCGACTAGGCTTTTAACCTAGATCATCAAAGGTCTGATGGGCAATTAGGTCCTTAACTCTTTTGTATCTGCAACCTTTTGAAGGCCACAGTTGATTCCATAAATGATTCAAGTATACCATTGGTTACCAAGAATGAATTTTGGACATTGTGCACGAGGCATGAAACAAGCACATTCTCTTTGGACCACCACATAAGGAAGAGAATCCTCTGGGTCAAGCTCAATTAGTTGCATTTGATTCATAAATTATTTGCTGGTTATTTGTTTTCTGGTTATCATGTGGTTATTTGTTTTTCTTTGTTCTTGTATTCTGGGCCAAATGTTGGTCTGAGGATGAAATGTCAATTGAATTCTCAATGAAGTCACAATCTCCACCATCAATCAAGTATATTCTACTCATGTTAAGTTACTTTACTCTCCTTATATAATTATTCTAGTGTGATCTCTTCAATTGTTCTGACTGCTTCACTGTCATGGTCAGGTGGCAAGCCAAGAAACATATGGAACCTTAGGGGCCATTGTGAAAAGTCGTTCAGGAAACAAACAAGTTGGTTTCCTCACAAATCGGCATGTTGCAGTTGATTTGGATTATCCTAACCAGAAAATGTTTCATCCATTGCCGCCCAACCTTGGACCTGGAGTTTATCTGGGCGCCGTTGAAAGGGCGACATCCTTTATCACGGATGATGTTTGGTATGGGATCTATGCTGGAACAAACCCAGGTAACAGAGTTCCAGTTTATTTATGTTATAATATTGTTATGTGGATTTAGCATCTCAAATCAATAGATGTTTTATGGCTGTTTCAGTCTAATTTGAAACAAATATATCCCTTGAGCTTGCAAGATCATAAATAAATTAAAAAAAAAATCTTAATCCGATTCTGCTAGATGCTTGTTCATGTTCCTACATTTTTTGCTTAAAAACATGAATAGGTGCTTATGACTCCTAGATCACTTATTCTAATACTGCACATATTTCATTGATTTTGTAGATTTTCTTTACAAAGTCCACGGGATGCAAATGTGATCTGTATACCAATTATTGAGAAAGTGACATTGTAGTGTTAGCTTCAGTGAATGTTAACTATCTTTGTTAGCTTTTAGGACGGCATAACCAAGCACATTCTTCTGTAATAACTTCTGTTGCTTGGTTTCTGTTTTTGGTCGAATGGTGTTCTAATTCCCAAACATACCTCTTACCTTCTGATGCACCTGCAGAGACTTTTGTGCGAGCTGATGGGGCATTTATTCCCTTTGCTGATGACTTTGACATGTGCAGTGTCACCACTTTAGTGAAGGGAGTGGGTGAGATTGGAGATGTTAAGATTATAGACCTACAATCACCAATCAATAGCCTCATTGGGAGACAAGTGGTGAAGGTTGGAAGGAGCTCTGGTTTGACAACTGGAACTGTCATGGCTTATGCTCTGGAGTACAATGATGAGAAAGGAATCTGCTTCTTCACTGATTTTCTTGTTGTGGGGGAGAACCAACAGACATTTGATCTGGAAGGTGATAGTGGGAGCCTCATCATTTTGACAGGCCAGGATGGCGAGAAGCCCCAACCAATAGGTATTATATGGGGTGGGACAGCTAATCGTGGAAGGTTGAAGCTTAAAAGTGGTCACGGTCCAGAGAATTGGACAAGTGGAGTTGATCTGGGTCGCCTTCTTGATCTTTTGGAGCTTGATCTTATTACAACAAGTGAAGGACTCCAAGGTTTGTATCTCTCTACCTTTCACCTGAGCAGTAAAAGATCTCATAATATATTGTGATGCCATCCTTTTTATTTCCCCTACCGAAATGCTTAATCTCCTTTTTTTTTTTTTGGTACCAAAGATGCACTGCAGGAGCAAAGAATTGCCTTAGCTGCAGCAGTTAATTCTGTGGTTGGGGACTCATCTCCTACCGTAGGCACCCTTGTAAACGAAAAAATCGATGAGATTTATGAACCTTTAGGTCTTAACATCCAACAGTTCCCTCCTGAAGGTGCTTCTGGCTCCGCAATGAATCCACCATTTACAGGTGAGGCTGCAAATAATGTCGAAGAGCACCAATTCATTCCAAATTTCATCAGCATGTCCCCTATACATCGCAACCAAGAGGACAATCCTGAACTGAAAAATCTCTCTGAACTAAGAAATTCTATTGATGAAGATCTTTGTGTTTCTCTGCATTTGGGGGATCGAGAACCCAAAAGACCACGTTCGGATCCAACATTGAGCTTAGATTTGCCAAAATGAAAGGAGCTTTCAATCATGCTCTACGGTTGTCAAGCAGTGTCCCAAGAAGAATTTTTTATTGTATGGAGATGCATCGGGCATAGTTATGAATTTCAAAAGAGAAATTCTGTACGATCAGATCAAAATAGGGACCTTACTTTATAACTCACCGGCCTACGTAGAACTGATGAATAGCCTGCACTGCAGAATCATTTATTTTTCTTTTGTCATCATCATCTTCTATCAGTTCTGAAATGGGACTGTGCTGAGTTTAAAGGTTAGACATTTGACCAGTCAGCAGTATTGCAGTTTTGCATGTCCAAGCGATTTACAAATGCATTGGTCCTCAATTATGTAGAAGACAGTGTTCATGGTATATTATTGCTACCCTGTTAGATCAAGCTCCATTTTGTATTGAGCATTAGATGAGTTTTAAGCTTGGTTCACTTTCTTTTCCTTAAAACATGAAATATCCATCAAGATTATATTCTCAAAGTATGAAATTCTCCTAATTTGCTGGATGAGCCAATATCTGTTTACATCCTTGGAAGTAACTGGAGTGAGAGTTAATGTAATAAGCACACTTGGGATGGAAATCTGTGTTTGCACAAGATTTTTCTGGACATGTCACTTGTTATATACCATAAGTTGTAGTTTGGAAATTCATGTTAGCTTCAAATATCACGGACCATTAAAAAGAAAAAACTTAGACAAGAATTTGTGATGGATGTTACATCTATATATCATTAAAAAACATAGAATGTTCTCCGTGCCTATGAAATGAAATAACTTGCTAACCAAATTCAAAAGAAATATTTTAAATTTTCTCATACGCAATCAGATACAAAAATGGCATAATACTTAGTCACCAATGATTTTTGATTTAGAATGACAAGAAGTGACGATTTTCGGTTGCAAAGGGTAACTTCCTCAGAAGAAATTCTATAGCTGCGTGAAAGTATGGGTGTCTGGATTTTTAGTACTTAAAGATGCAAAAGATAGGTGGTCTAGTTCAGCTAGTTTAAGAGAATTTGGGAAGAGCCAAATCAGCGTTCTCCTGCACTTACTGTTCATGCAAAAACAGTAATATACTCTGAACTTGATGCACATATGTGATAATTTTTATCTTGTTTAGGGTATATTGTTATTTTCATGAGTTCTCACTAGAAATTATACTGGCTTGCTTGTTGATTCAGTTTTCTCAGTTAAGGTCTATGCTTGTGTTCATGGCTTCTCATTGGCGTTTACACCAGCTGGCTTGTCTCACTTTTCTCTCTCTCTGTCTCTTTCTCTCTCTCTCTCTAATATTCAATCCTTACCAAGGTTTATGTGAGAGCTTGTTTTAGGTGCTTGATAATTGTAACAGGCTGGATTTGCCTGGAACCAGGAAAAAGATTATTTAAGAGTAGAAAAGAAAAATGCTAATGGAATTAATAATATTCAGGAATATATGTTACTATAAGGATCATAAAGAACTTGTTATAAAATTTTAAGGCATATTTGTGTGATTGGATTTGGGGAATCATGTTCACTTTGTGCTAGGAAAGATTGACAGATTATTATTTTACTTGTATAATATTCAAGGTATCTATAAGCAATTGCAAACCACATAATGAATGTTGCAGTTTGTCAGCTAACAGAAAAGACTGATATGTTCAGGTGGTCATGACTAGTGTTGATTTTCATATGTGGAACAATGAAACTTTTATATGTTTGAGCACGTGCAAAAGTGCATCTTGAACTGAACATGCTGTTATTTCAATACCCTTTTGCAGGTTTGCAGTAGTTTTTCAGCATAGAAATCATCCTAAAAGAAATATTATAGCCTCCTTTATTGCTCTTGTTTCAAGTGAAACATTTAGATAAGTGGAGCAACTTTGTAGATTAGATTGAGTTGCATTGATGTTAGCATTCTCTAAATCTGCTGGAAAGCTTTTAATTTAGGATGCAACTGGAAGGAAATTGTGCGGTTTTGATTTTAATTCTGTAATGTAAATTATAGGAGGCAGGGTCATAGGTGAGCTGTCTACCTTGGTGTCACTACCAACCATTAGTTTTATTATGATCCCTGCAATTTCAAGCCACAAGAATAATCTAACTTGGTTTGTGATTATCAACAATGTGATTTTCTGTAACTAATATCTTTCTATGATAAGGAATTTAATCGGATCTATGAATATTTGCTTGGAATTCCATGTTCTTTGAACATTATTTTTGACTGGTTCGGTTCAAAAGAAGTGCACCTCTAACAGGAAATGGAAGTAGCATGAGGTTGGAGCCAAAATTGCAGAAGATATGATGGTTCCACCTGCTCAGAATGCAGTATCTCAAGTATAGGTTGGAGGGAGACTGAAATGAGGGAAAGAATCGAGGTAGTTCTATGTGCATTTGACTAGAAGTACTGAATGTTGGCTATCTAAACCTAGGTGCCCTATTCATGGAAAACAAGAGACTCCATTTTAAACTCTTGTTTGGTTTGGATATTTGAAAAAGCATCAGGAAAGAAAATAGTAAAGACATTAGAGAGACTTTGATGTCTGAGATAGATGGATAAAAAAACATCAGAAAAAGAGTGGCTGACTTGGCAGCAGAATGAAAATGGGTTTGGTGGTTAGACGGAGCACCACTGTTCAGAGCAATTAGGGATTTTGTTGACCTCTTTATATCTTTTTCTCTGCGTATGTGCAAATCTAAAGTTTGGGTAAGACTTTGGGTCTTATGTTTTTGCGAATGAAGCTCTGAACTACAGATCTTTTAACTTGGTACAATGGTACCAACTAATAAGAACCTTGTAATGACTAATGGGTGAAAGAGGCTACTCCATAGGCCATGCAGAGTGAAAGATCTAATTTTTATTGCAGGATATGTTGTTGATTAGAACTAATAAGAACCATTGGAGAGGACTGCTTACTAATCTGTAAAAGATGCATATGCACAGTTCGCTTTGGATGACTGTGGTACAGGATGGTGTGATATATGATGCCTGCGAGAAATGTTTAAAGAAGTAACAGAAAATCAGTGCTATACACATCTAGTTGCCTGTGGGTAACCAGGTCTTTTAGTTATTGGTAATCAGCACCATATGCCTAAGGTGTCATTTTAGGCCAGCTCACTTCTTGGTTTATGCATAAACAGACCAATATTTACATAACAATATGTGAAGGTACATTAAGAAGCTTTTTGTGTTTGTAAGCTACTAAGCTGTATTATTTTGGATAGTTATGGTGATGAATTCTGTATAGATATTTCTATATCTGGTATACATCACCAAAAAAATACACATGTCATGACAAAATTATTATTTTAATCCACAAATTAATGCATATCTATAATCAGTTTTATTATAAACACAGAATTTTAAGTTTTTTGGGGGTCTAATGCATATTCAACTGAAACAATAGATAACAATAAATATTTTGTTGGATCATAATATATATTTTAGTATCTACAGTTCAAAGAGATGGTCAATGATTCTTGGTTGACACATTTGTAAATGATAAACAAGGATTTGCATATTAGTATCACTGTGGTGAGGCCACAAAACAATATGGAACTTCAACACTTTAACCATGCTGCCAACAACTGCCCTAGAAACTGGTATTGGAAATCTACTGCGGGGATTTTTTCCTGGTTTGGAGTCTCAAACTTAAAACTTCGCTAGTTCATGATTAGTTCCTTTGCAAGCTTCTCTAGTGAAATGCTGTTCACTCAAAAGTATTGACACCATAACTCTACTATCTACTATTAGTTATTTGTATGCCTTATCGTACTCCTATTCAGATGCCATACAAGTGCCCCCATGTAACATCATTACCCTGTGACATAACATTGGATTTCTGAATCCTGATCGATCCTCTCCTCTATAGGTTTATATATTTGCCATTACACCCCTTTACATCTCTTTTCTTTTATTCTAAAATGAGCATGCAAGCTTGAACCCATAACCTCAGTGTTGTGATTATACCTGTCATCCTATGGAGCTAGAAAACCTGATTGATATTAATTGCATTAAAAGCTTCTTGCATGACTGGTTCATGAACTGCTGTATAAACTTAAAAAATTCTTATTTGTTGCATACCATTCATTTGTAAACCTGTCTTATAAGCAGTTGTATTTATTTGAAACTCTTGTGCTTGGTCTAAGCTTGAGGGTTGTGAGGAATGCTTATTGGAGATAATTTTGCCAAAAGGGAGATCAGTGAACAAAATTTCAGTTTAATTTTCCATATAGTGAATTAGACAGTTGATGCTCTAATATTGCAGAAGTTCAATTGGCATAACTAATTTCATGTATTTACTGGGCTTATTGATGAAGACAAACGATTTCCACATTGCTGCCCTTGGCCATTTTGAAACTTGATTTATTAAATTTGAAGAGGGGGAAGCATCTCTTCAAATGGAGAATTTGGGTTGTGATTTTTTATGGTCGAAAAATAAATTCTGTGGATGTTATTGGTTAAGGAATGCTGCTGGCCTTTTCATTCGATGATCTTCAGAATAGATATTTCAGTCAATCTTGTCACTGTTATACACAATACTGTTTAAAATATCGTAGCTCTGAAGATGGCTTTCAGAGTACTCCATCCAATCTAAAGTCATACGAGGTTTACATTCTCTCATCGGCATAGATCTCTGCTTAAACTAATGCAGCCTGACAGCATAAGTGAACTCAAAAACAAAATCCAATGCAGAGGATAAATCTCCAATCCTTCTGATCATTCGCCCTATAAATAGAGACTGAGAGGATAAACTGTGGATTTTTTTACATACATATGACCTGACAAATCTAATTCACAAGGTCAGAAAATCATTAAAAAAGTCTTTTTTTTTTCATTATGGCCAAATGAAATATCTGCCTTTCTAATGTTACATGGTTCTGTTTTTTCTTTGCAGAAATTAGTTTCCATTTGGTCAATTCATTCAATTTGCTATTGCCAAAAGCAGTTGGTGGCTGTATTATAATAGTCAGGAAACAATTAGTGGTGTTTTTTTTCTGTTTCAAGTGAATCTTCTTTTTACTGTTATGGCTGGCTTGTGATGTTACTTACACCAGGGATTTGAGACACTCTCTGATCTGTTGTCCATTTTTCACTTGCTGGCTGTCTGCTTGTGGTCAATCGTTCCTTTATGTTCCAGGCCTTGCTCTTTTGAGTGCTTGGTTGGTCTTCTTGACCATTTGCTTCTAAAATTCTTAAAATGATGAAAGTCAGATGATGCAGGTTTTACAGCCCTCCTATGCACCCGCGCGCGCACACAGAGGGTGCATGCATGCACACATGTATGTATACACATAAAATTGTGGTTAGGCTGAGCCTTTTAAATCTAAATATAGCTACCTTGGTAGGTGGCTGAGGCCGAGATGAACAGAGATCTCGGTTGATCTCAGCCATGAATTGGTGAGTAGGAAAACTTGGAGAAAACCATGTGAGGTATCCAGCTCTTGGCTCATGAGGTAAATTCACATTGAAAACTATGGTGAAGTGTTGAATTCAAAATCTATTAGCTAATAAATTATATTTAATCAAATAAGAGATGACTAAAAAATATTGGCTGATTGTCATGGTGGTCTCAAGAATAAAAGGACTACAGGAGAATGGGGGTGGCAATTGGGTCCGGTCAGGCAAGATGCCGGTTGGATCAAATACATGATTGATAAAAAATCTATTAATCTGAATCCAACCTGTTTATTGAACATGTCAAACATCTAGATCCAAACATGATATTTTATTAAATAGATAATCTGGCTTGATCTATAATGAGCTGAAATAAATTAAACGGGTCAAATTGGTTAGATGGTCAGACATTTTCACCCCTACATTAGAACTGTAGTTTAAGCATCAGTTGCAGTTAGCTGAAGCTGCCTTTACATTTAGTAAATGCATGTGTTTGATGATCATTCATTTGATTAGTTGATTTGATGCTTGGAATTGCCAAATTGCAAAGCAAAAGAAATTAAAAGTGGCAAATCTAAGCATCATTAAGTCATGGTTACATCCGCATAAAGCCTAAGAACCAGCACTAAAGCCTACTTAAGTTGCTCAGAGCCACCATCAATTGATGGCCAACACAATTATATCAAGATGAGCGAGTGGTTATCTTTCTTTGTGAACTAAAGTATGCTTGTAAGACGTGGTTCTCATGTTTTACTTTTGTCATTCTCAGCAATAGTTTTAAATTTGCATGGCAGCATCCATGGTCGCCCTCATGATCTGGTTTGAGTAGAGGCATGGAAATTTGTGGTTCAAACATTAAGGAATTGGACAATAGGAGAAGAAAAGATGCAAGGAAGACTGTTGGCAATTGTGACTGGGTTTTTCTCAATCAAAGGTTGTCTTCGAGTTACTCTAATAAGTGGTGTTGGCCTTTCATTGTTTGGGATATGAGTCAGACTTCATTGGGTTAATTATTCTTAAATTTTTAATAGTCTCAATCTTATGCACTGAACAGGTGCTACAATCAAGTATTTAGTATTACTGTTAGCTTGAGTTGCATTGCATTCCTTGAGAGCAAGACTCAACTTTGCATTGCATCAAACTATAGGTTATTTCCTTCGGTCAAGATTAGACTTTCTCCTGGAGTTTCCTAGGTGGATATCAATTGAAACTGAGACAAAATATTAAGACATTTTCTTAACTTCACCTAGCTCAGCTTCAAAAATTCTATGATGCTTATTATATTAAGTGGACTTACATATTAATCTAAATATCAAGAGACTTGATCTAGCCATTCTTAATGATTTTGAACTATCTTTTTGTATTTTTATTTATTTATTTTTGTATTAAGCTTTGTTTTTATGCCCATTACTTTTATAATTCGCAAGGCAAGCTACTGTAGAAAGTAGTGAAAGTCACTAATCGGCTTAAAAGCAACATTTCATAACATTATTATCCACTCACCAGTTGGGGCCAAAACTGTTCAAGAAGACTATAATAGTTATCATCTGTGATATATAATAAGAGTAAAATAATTACTTGTTATTGCTATTACAATGACTAGCATATGCTTTTGATAGTGGCTACAATGATTTCATTGTGATAAGCATCTTCTTTTCAAATGATTAGTTACATGCTAATGGCAAGAAAAATTATGCAATAAAATTGATGAGTATGCTGTGTACAACAGTTATTATGTACACTTTGAATAAGGGTGCAAAAGATTTTTCAGTTGTTTCAGCTGAATGAAGAAAGTGAAAGTAAATTCGATCTCATCGATATTTCGAGTTCCATGGACTTTTGTCACAATTCTCTAGTCCTAAGCTACCCTTTTTTTTTTCTCTTTTTTTTTTTTTTCTTTTTTGATCTCAAAATGGCTACAAGGCCAAGGCTACATGCTTACATTCTTACATGGTAAACCCCCATACATAATTAGTAAAAATATCTATATGCTCGCTAGTTACACGATTATTCAAAACCCAATTACCTCCAAAAGATATGGCTTGATGCGCCGCCCGGTCAGCTACTTTACTTCCTTTCCTTTATATATGTTGCAGTTTTGGATCTTCAGAAGGCTCCTTCAGGAGTTGTTGCTATCATAGTCTTGCAATTCCCAACGTAGTAATCTTAAGAGCTTGAAATCATCATAGTTCACTTGAAGTTGCCCAAGGAATCATTCATAGCACTGTTTACCTTTTGATGAGAGGCATGGCATGTTAGTTCCTAGGCTTCTTTTAGGTGTGTCACAAGCCATACCACACAGTAATGATGAATATATTTTCACAATTAAGTACAAACATGTGGATCTTATCAGATGTGTTGTTAGACAATGGAGTCCATGCATTGCATTGGCTTTATGAGGCAAGCGAGATAATGCACACATGTTGGATTAGGCTGATGTTTATCATCAAAATTATTGCATGCACTCCTACCACATGCCCATGTACGCTATCTGCCGACATCACACAGAAAAACTCGACACGTTTGCGGCACCATGAAGCTGATATCGATGTATGAGCTTTTTCTTTCAATCTCTTCATGTTTGATCATCAGTATGAAAAGCATCATGATTATAGTATTTTTTGTAGGTCTTGTGTTAAAAGCATTTTTCTCCAATTTATTTTTCTTTGGTACACATTCTTAGTTCAGATTTGTCATGTTCTCCCATGTGAGTAAATGACAATTTGAAATGGTAGATAGCTGCTAGGACTGCAAATCATTAACTCAGTGAAAAGAATACTGCTGGTTAGGTGTAGGAAGGAAAAGAAGCAGCTTAAGACATGGCTAATGAAGCTTGTGCATTCAGTGATTGGAAATCTCTACTTTGCAGTTTTGAGTAAAGATGGAAGTATAACCTCCATTGTTCACTATAAAGGAGAAATTAAACTTACTTTCTATACATACATCTATACTTTGCAGTTTTGAGTAACGATGGAAGTATAACCTTTTGTTCACTATAGAAGAGAAATTTAACTTACTTTCTAGATTTTGTTTTACTCCTTTTATTCAAGTGATGAAAGATATCCAGTTAGAGCTATTTCAGGTACCCCATGCCAATTATTCGAGCATTTCAAAAGCTACTGTGAGATTGTCCATAGGAATTCCATAGACACAGCGGTGTCATTAATATTGGAGAAGACCCAAGTGTTACTTCCACCACTTACAGAGAGTTATAGCTGGTGATTTGTGGGCATGACGTTACTTCAACTACAATGAACAGTGCCTTTCAAGTGGATGGGATCCTAGTCCACAAGGAATGCAAAGAGAAGAACAAAAATTATGAAAGGCAGGGTAACATGAGAGAGACACAAGGAGGTGGCTCTATTTTTTCAAGGCAATACAAGGACAGGCAGATGGAATCAATCATCAATTACTATGAATGGAAACTGAAGGAGGGAAGAAGGCACATGGATTGCTTACGGTTGATGATAATGTCCACAGTGTTACAACTGTTTGTGTGGTTATTGTTGGTACTATTTATGAATAGGTTCTCAAATTCTAAGTTCATAAATATTTTTGATGGAGGTGGATCACAAGCAACATGTGAATCCATAGGCTCATTCAAAACTTTTAAAGTACAATGTGGAATTGTGATTTAATACTCCGAAAGAGGATATATATTTAGTCCTATATCGATTGTATGCTGGAAAGACCTTCGATACTTATACAAGAACAAAAAATTCAATACTTTTTAGTCAGTCTTTTTGAATGAAATATGGTTATTATAAATAGTATGAGAGTGAACTTGGTGTATGGTCCATATCAACTAGGAGGCACTATATCATAGGTCCTTTTGAGGTCGACCATTGGATAAAATACTAGGTTGTTACAAATAGTATCAAAGTAAATTTAGCCCATGGTCCATGTCAATTAGGAGGCACCATATCATTAGGTCCTTTTTAGATTGACCATTGGATGAAATACTGGGTTGTTACAAATAGTATCAAAATGAACCTGGCCCATGGTCCATGTCAACTATTAGACACTATATTATAGGTCATTTTGAGGTTAATCATGGTATCTATGATTAGATTTCGACTAGATTTACTCTTAGACCAGCAAAGATGCTAGCTATGCATGGATCTATGAGGGCATATATTTAGTTCTACATCAGTTGTTTATTAGGAAAATCTTAGATATTATACAGGATTAAGGAATCAAAATGAAGCCTTCTAATTAATCTTTTTGGATGAAATTATAGATTATTGCAAATATATTATATGAGGACGCGTAGGTGCATGTTTAGTCCCATGTTAGTTATATGCTCGGAAGATTTTGGACACTTACATAGGACAAAAAATCTAAATAATACTTTTTGATTAGCTTTTTTGATTGAGGTCCTACTGTCCTAGATTGTTGTAAATGGTATTAGAGTAGACTCAATCATGCTCTATGTGGAATAATGGATACTACAACAAAGATCCGTTTTGAGCTAACTATAGATGGATCATGGTATGATTGTAAATTGGATTGGATTAAATTTCGACCCTTAGTCTAGTGTTAAACTTAAATCAGGATATACGTGAGAATCATGCTAGCATATATTTAATTCATTTGGTTGTACGTTGAGAAGATCATGGATATATATATATAGAGCAATAAATTAAAGGAATTACTTCTAGAACCTTGGTGGATGAGGTCCTAGATTGTTATAGGAAGTCCGGAAGAAATTATTAGAGGCATCTCACTAAATATATGCAGGGAAATGGGCACATAAATCAAGTCAGGTGGGCGAGAAAGGGTTGAGATAACCTGGTTTGAAAAAGACACTGTTTAAAGAACAATTGATTCATAGATCCAATTACCAACAAAATGAATACATGGCACTTATTGGTTACAAAAGTAGACTCATGGTTTTGACTCATGAATCTTGAGTTAAATGTACTGCCAATATCTTAAAATTTATATGGTAACATAAATGCCATGCGAATGATACATGTAAAACCTCTATACATTTTTAGTGAGGAGCACTCAATTTACATGCACATGCGGATTAACACCAAAACTTAGTGCCTTTTTTTTCCCCTCTTGAAATGAGGTCCTCGGTAACAAGACATTTTTACTCTATATTTTATGCTTGAATATGTCCATGTAGAATTGCTCCTTTCTACATTTCATGGTAGTCATTACTTGAAAAACAGGCCTAAATAGATTTTCATTTGACTTGCTAAAAATGATAAATATATACATTCTTTTACCACTTGAAGATCTCTCTTTTCTTGGTTCTCTCTGTGGAAGTCTGGAGAGGTAATATTGTCTCAAAATATCCTTATCAGCCAGTCAAATAAGTAAAGAACAAAGAAGATGAGGTTAGAACCTAAACATAATATCGAGGGGTAATAAATTCTGGAAATATTGTATGAGAAACAAATGGATTATATGCAAAAAAAAGCCCCATCTATTTTTGTTTCTGCATTCAAATTTTGAGGAAGAACATATCAGCATAGAAACATGCGCATACTTCAGCAGGGTTCTGAGTGCCTTTTATTAGGTTTAGATAGATAAATATGTGCAAATTATACTGTGTTTTACTATATTATATTGTATTATATATCAGTTAATGAGTATTTCTTGTGGAAGAACAGACTGCCGCATAAACATAACAATATACTTGACCATGTATTAGTCATTAAGCATCTAACATTATTGTATATGACCAATATGGCTCTGTAAAATCTTAGCATTAACTTTCACCCATTATCTATAATCTAGTTGTTGCTGGATCATCAAAGAGACTATAGAACCTCAACTATATCTTAATCTGCAAGCATCATGGATTATTGACTATCTCGATGAAAGATAATACCAACCGATTTTATCGATGCGATGGTCGGGGCTCTGCCGCCAACACGGCAGCCGGGAACCTTGACCCTAGCGTTAATTCCATGCACAAGGTACCTCATCATGCTGCCAAGTAGCATAACAATAACCCTCACCTTCTCGGAAGTGCGAGCTCACCTTGATCTCTGTAAGAACCTTGCACATGATACAAGATGCAAATGCAATTACATGCAAACTTGGTTGTGAAATTCTTGTGGTCCTACTTTGTGATTATTTCGAGGCCATGGGAAGATTTGAGGACTTGTTGTTGCACTTGCTTGCCATAAGCATGAATCTATGGTGATATATGTAGGTAGGGTGGAGATGACACAAAATTTTATGTGTGTTCTGAAATGTGCCATGCTCCAATCCTTTTATTCTGTAGAGGTGAAGACAGGAGGTATCTATCCTACTCCATAGTCTGTACTAGATATTTATAGTGGTAGTACTGAAGAGAATGTTGGGGCTTTGTGGAATATCAAAAATGGTATACATGCATCTTGACATATAAAACAAATCCATGGACATGGATAAGATATACTGACCTCAAACATATCTGTTCATGTCTTTCTCCCTATATTATAATTACCACAGTTGCTACTAGATCACGAAGATAATCTCCATGGTTGACAGAGAATATTTACTGAAAACAAGATATAACAGCATAACCTGCATAATTTGAAGCCCAAGAAAATATAAGAATGGCATTGTGTACATGAGAATAAATAAATAAATGAAGAGATCATTCTTATGTAGTTATGCATACCTCTTTGAATTTGATTTTTTTCGCAGTTGATGAGAGTAAGCAGACGTGGAATGAGCGTCTCAGGAGAACAATTTTGCGATCTTCTGTTGGTGAGTGAGTGAGTGAAGCTGCAAGATGATCTGATGAAGAGTCAAACCCACGATTTCTATTTTGTCCACAAACAAGCCATGCACTCTATCCTACAAACAAAAATTACTCCCTTCTCCAAACTGAATCCCTGAGAAAGAGGGAAGGAAGGGAGGTGGGGAGAGGTTTGCCTTTACCTATTCACCTACCTTCCCATAATTTCAAGATACTCCAAGTCAGACTCATTTGTCCATACACTTCCTACAATCTGAAGCGACCTTTCCTGTACAGTAAACATCCATTCCCATCTCTCTCTCTCTCTCTCTCTTCCTCCCCATTTACCCATCCATATACCTATCTATGAATAGTTGAGAATGTTCTTTATATTTTTAGGGTCTATCTAGTATCAATATCTATTGATCTATTTGTATTTCTTCTTATCTATAAAATTACATGCCAAAGAAGCTCTAAAACATGTATATAGCGACCCATTCATCGTCAAACCCCACAAAAAATCCTATAAAGAAAAAAGAACAAGAAGTATCATACCTACTTATTCTTTCTATCTATATTTCTACCTGTACTAAACTGTGATATGAGAGATTTTCACCGTATCTTCTGACAGGCGTTCGATGACCAGATCATGCTGGCAGCTTCAACCTCTCACACCAACAAAGCAAATTTAAGCAGACGATCTAAAGGAAGCGATTGACAGGTCTATCAAATTGGTTAACAAACGGGCAGAGAGGGGATCAGAGAAGAATGGTGGGTGCGTTCTCAGTTTGTAATCATCATATAATTTAATGGGAGGGTGGGAGAGGGAGGAGATCTCTCTCTCCAACACGAGTCATGCATGGTGTGGTGGTTGCTAGGGAGGCCCCTCACCCATCCATCCCCACCATCCCTCGTGACAGTGCTTTAGCTTCCCCACCCTCTCCCTCGTGACACTGCTTTAGCTTCAGCCACCCTCTCTCCATCTCTTTATAAATGCACCTCATCACCATTCCTCCCTACTTGCACCACAGAATGTTTTTAATGGTGGGCTTTGGTCCCTAGCTACACCGAACGACAGTGACCCTGCTCTCTCTCTCTCTCTCTCTCTCTCTCTCGGGGAGGATAAGCTGGGATTAATCCTTGACCTTTTTGGCTGGATGGAAGTTATCTTTTAATTGAAGAAGCTGGCTAAAATGACATTTTTTGCCTTTTTTCATAAATTTTTGTTTCTGCTTTTACTGTTGTTGTCGTTGCTGCTACTGTTGTGCTACCCTTATTGTTATAATTAATGTTTAATTACTAGGCCTGAAGTGTTCTATCAATTAAGAAGGCCCCTGGCCTAGCTTACTATTAGCTCCAACTCAAGCAGCCCCATGAGCGTGCTTGCCTTGTGTTACAAATGCCCCCAGCAGCACTCCATCTGCAGTAACTCGAAAATGGTGATACAAATATCACAACAATGCAAGTCCCTGAATAACAATAGACTACCAACAGTTTAGACCAAGACCCTCATCAGTAGGAGGCTTGTACAGCACAAATTCTAAATTGCCTTTTGTTTGTTCTTCTCTGAGTACCCTTCATCTCCACGTCCATCTGAACCTCATGTATATGCTGGATTTCAGTACTAACAATAACAACAAAAACAAGCAGTAGCAATGGTAGTAGTAGTTCTAGTAGTATATCACCAAGATCATATGGGCGCCTCTTGTACCAACCAATTTGACTTCAAATTATTATGAATCCACCTTTAATTTACTATGTGGCTTCCGTTTATTGCTAACATACAATTAATGGGGTCCGTAACATACCTTGATGGCCCCCCCCTTGGCACAACCTTTAGTTTGCCAAAAGACAAGGGCACATGCACTGCCAATTAGACTTTTATAATGATTCTGTAATGAAAAATTTTACAGTGTGCAGCCCTATTATCGAAAAAGATGCTCTCTATCATAGCATACCACATGGCATGAGAGGGGCTGGAATGGTTGTTACTTTTTGGTGCATTATATTGCAAAACCTTCCATGAAACTTGCTAACCTATAAATTCTGCCAATCTCCTTGTGCCATGTGCCATGTCAGTGATAGAGAGGTTCTTTATTGTTATAGAATGTTGCCTTGATCTCTTTGCAACATAATTATTGACAAGGCCAATTTCAATTGCTTAGCTGACATTAGTGGTATTTGAAATGTAGAAGGATGCATATGTTTCATCAGCGTCTACTCACCTCAGTTATTCGGGAGTATATATGCAATGTACACAAAGTGCTTCACAAAATTTTTGGAAAGCATCACAAGATTTTTGCTAACATGAAAGTGATGTATAATCAACCATTATAGGCAAACCAACAGCACACTTTTCGCTGATAGATGTTGTTTGTGCTGATGGATGTAACGTTTTGTGGCTACGTATTGTTTTAGAAGATCTATGGGTCATACACTGCAAGAATGGTCTGGGGACTGCTCTTTTGTGTAATTTAATTGATGATAAAAATGTGGTACTCATTTGGGTGGGAATGTAGTTGGTTTTTTACAAGGGCTGTGCAATGGCTGTTTGGTGTTCTACAAGACAACCGATAAGGGTTGCTCAAAATGCTATAGATTCAAAAGAACGTTATCTTGATCACATTTCTAAGAAGCAAAGACTATGAAGTCAGTGATGGTGAACATTGACCCCGTACGGTATAGCCAACTGGAGTTTATGAAGTGGTTGGTACCCTTCTATTCTTCATAGGAGGCTATGTGCTTGAGAATTGTAGAACTGTGTGCCTAGCTATGGAAAGGCCTTTGTATTCGGCTTTTGTGCTTGATGTAGGACAGGAGGATTTGAAATAAATTACTGTTCTTGTTGCTGCTGCTATTGCTTTGGTTGTTGTACCTCTCTTGCTGCTCATGTTAAACATAAAACCATTCCTCAACCCTAAGTTATTAAGTTAATGCAGCTATGGAGCTTGGACTGCCATGGACCATGATTTTGCCTCCTTTGTGGTAACTTTCTCCAACAACCGCATCTAACTATGCTCAAATATACTACCACTTCGATACATCTCTTTCTCCAATTTTTTTTTCCCCCAACTTGGATGGCTTTTCTTTTTATTTTACAACTTTTGGGATGCAAGTGTGAGGAGTGATTATTGGTTGGATCAGATCCACTGCTCAGTTCGTGAACCAATTCAACCATGAAACAGCATGCATAAAGTTGGATGAAATGGCCGAAAAGCATCCAATACACACATGGTTGTACGTGTTACATTACGGTTGGACCTGTCCTCTAGCTTAGCGGTAGATCTGATCCAATCAATAATTTGTAGGGTGAGGGTCTATATGTTTAAAAAATTTCTCTCAGACACATTTTATTTGCAATAAGGAAGCTATACATAGCCCTATGTGTTTAATATATTGTGCATAACTTGGTGCCCCTGGTGGAGAGGGCATTGAGGGCTTGTCTTTTGTCTTGGGTGGTTCTCATGTCATGGGTGTCATGCGGTTGACAACCATCAGACACGGGGACAAAGGCCTTAAGGGGACCACGACTTTTCCCATTTGATTAATAGGTACAAGCACATGGCTGCCCTTCTCTGGTGTAGCCCAAGGCGTCGTGCTTGTCTTCCATTCAAGGTTGGTGGGAGGGAGTGATCGCTAAGTTGTCGATCGAGGTTTTGTAGGCTTCGCCTCTTCCACCCCTCTGCCTGTCCAAAGCTTAGAAGAGGGCCCCACCATCTTTTAACTTTGTTAGATTAAGGGTGGTGGGCATTCATTGGGTGCCCACCCACATTATTTCTAGCTAATAAATTAGTATTAAGAAATGGCCCATGTGGAGGACAAATTATTCTCCACGTTAGTCGTATATGCTGCCAATCACAACCACTCATTTCTATAAATTTATTTTGAGACCTGTAGATACTTGAAGCTTGAAGGTCATATTATGAAACTCATAATACGGTAATATTAGCTAATGAAAGTTATGAACTTGAATGTAGATTATATAAAACTCTAATATTTTCAATACGATAGAAATGTTGCCATATATATTGGTGTTCAACCATAAGAGCAAAATTAAAAGATAAATAAATATTATAAGAAAAATTATATTGTTATATATATGATATTAAAGGAGGGGCATTTTCTATGACATAACTTGCAAAAGAAAGCACACAATTTTCAAATTATTTAAAGCAGAATGGTTGAATTAACGTAAGTGTTCAACCATTAGAAGCATATCTATGTTAGCATTTGATGAACCAAAAGGGATCACTACAATGATTTGAGATCGCTGATAATTCGAATCCTAGGATAATCTAATCCTTAGAGATCTAAAATCACTATATTTGGTAGGCCATGGTCGAGCAATTAAAAATCTCTGGATTTCTACAAGCAACCTATTTGGTATTCAATGAGAATCTAAGATTATGGACTATATAATACCAAAAATCACCCTTTATATATTCTAAAAAATATATTTATTAATCATATAAATATATTATAATAAAATGATAATATGTTCAATAAAAATATATTTATGGATCCTATAAATTAATAATCCTATAAAAATATGTTAATTGTTATTATAAAATTAATATTTTTATTTATACTTATAAAATATTATTTGTAATACTAATATTTATTTTAGAAAAATAAAACAAATAGAGGTAATATATTAAATAATTTTAATATATTTCTACTATAACTTAAAAAATTATCATTGAATAATAATAATATGATCAATAATATATTATAAATATGATATATATAATATCGATATGATATAATTATATATATATAATATAATATAGATATAGTACATCAACAATATATTCAAATGCCAATTTTTTTTGGATTGGTGGGTATTTTTATCCTCAAATTTCAGTCCAAGGTCACTACTTTGGGCTGACCTCAAAGATGGATATCTTATCATTGGGTTAGGAATTTATTTAAGGATTTGGGATCACCATCACGTAGAATCATCATAGTGTAATCAAATATGATGATCTCATCATTTCTACCTACATCATCATTGATCTTGAGATAATCGCCTCATACCAAATATCTAAAACTTTCTCATTGTCTTGAAAGATGAAAGTAAAATCAATCAGAATGAGAGAAAGTTTTGTATAACAAAAGATGGAAAAAAACATGGAATATACTATATCGTAAATATCATGGGCAACAAACATGTCTCTTACACATAATTTTAACAAGACAATCTTGGTTGGCACTTGTACTTGATTGAAACCTATATTTTATCACAAGGAGTAAGGCTTCTTGCTTTGCTTAACTAGAATCTTACACATAAAATGAATGCGGAAAGAATAAATAGTTGTTAACAATTGACCCCAATGAAAAGTAATTGCTCTTTTGTCCTTTTTTTTTTGACATATATGAATTTTTATAGATAAATATGAGATTCATTTCTCCAATCATCCTTATTCATTTAATTAGACTGTTGCAATAAGGTTGGACATTTCATTTGTTGGAACTTTCCCATTCATTTCATTGATTTGACATGTTTTGAAGATATTCTATTAGTCACCATATTAATTGTTATCTTGTCTTGCTTTCCATCATGTGACACATTTGAAAGAAACGATTGACAATTAATTGTTGTTCTAGAAATCTTATTTTAGATACTAATAAATAATAGATAATGCCTAATCTTCATAAATAAGAATCTGTATGCCAATGAAAGATAAAGATCTATGGGAACTAAAAAATATCTATTGAGAAGTTATTCCCTTTATATGTTTTTCTGGTTGTAATTATTATAAATTTCAGTTGTAATTATCATATATAGCAATTTCATTAAAGACCCCAATTGATTATTTTCATTATATGGTTTTCATGATTATTTATATATGCAATGCCCAACCATGGAGGGAATCTAAGATGGCAAGAGAAGTGTGACATCTTTTTGTTTCAATTGTTCATCTAATTTATAGATTCTATTCTATCATGTTCAAACATATATATGGAAGCCAACCAACTAGCAAATTTGTTGGCTGATAGTAAAATAACCAATGAAAGCACATGGATATACACAACTTGCTTATCAAGGGGCACAAATTAATTGGGGACAAATAAGTTAGCTCAATGTACAGAGATGTTTGTCCAATGTTTTACCATTATGTAGGTAATAGACTTTAGACTTTAAAATGTTAATCTACATTTGGAGTCTGGTTGGGGTTTAGGAATATATTCATTCTCTCATTTGACCTCTCAAAACATGCATGATAAATGAATGTGGACAAACTTATATATTATCACTTGATCCAACACCACTAGATCATAGATCTAGATTTTGGGGCTACTTTGTTACTACTATTATATGAATAATCAAAGCCTAGAATGAAAAATCCACTGAGCGAACTTATGCAAGTGAATCTTAGATGGCTGGATGGGCTTGGACAGTGGCTTATCAATATTATGGTAGGATTCAAAACATTGTTTGTCATGAAACTAGATGCTAGGGATCGGAGCCCATGCCCTTCTAGGTTAATTTCAATACTAGTAGCTCTCTCATTGATTTGATAAATAACCAATGCTATGAAGCATTATCTATGGGCTTGTAATTCCTCATACCCTACCGACACTTAGAAAGTTTATTTATCTGCAATTGCCTCTAAGTCAACCTATCATGCAAGAACAACAAGCAAGGGCAGTTAAAAAGTGAGAAAGAGCACATAAGAGAGTTTGAGTGAGTCGAATAATTCTCTTGCTCTTTGCTTGGGTCATTGTTTGGGTACTTCGGCCAGATGAGGCCTTCCCCATTTTTATATGCACTACAAGGTACAATGAATAGTTTAGATTATGTACAAAAGTCAAAAATCTATCAGTTTGGAGTACTCTGGATCATTCTTTAGAACTTTTTTAAATAATTGGATTTTTAGAGCATTGTCCATTAAATTAGATTCATAACTAGTTAAATCAATATGCATGTATCTTCATGTGATAGGTAATATATTAGGTTGAATTTAGTAGGCTCTAATTTAAAAAAAAAATTGACATTGATCCAGACTAACCTCATTTTTCTATTTCGAGCGCTACCAATTGAACAAAGGATTGGATTGTAGAGAAAAGAGAATTGATTTCCTGTTTTATGATTATGATGCCATTTGATAATCTTTTCTATTATATTATGATAAGAACTGCTATAGGTTGCCTATTCACAAAGTTGTAAAGCTCTTAGCAAGATGCTCATAAAAAATATAAGCATTGACTGTTTTAGTTTAATCTACGGAGACTCCATTTTTCCACTTCTAAAGCAACTTCCATATTTTTCTAAATATGCATCACATAGTCTAAGAATCAATTTTTTTTTAAAAAAATCTATCATATATATGTTAGATATATTCTGAAGTCATATAATTAATATTTATTTCTAACTAAGTGATGAAATCATAACCACCCATGCTTTACACCATATGCATTACACGTACCCACCTTATTGAAATAATCACTAGTCTCACTATAGTAAAAGAGAATTTTTGCGATAGAATTATTCGTGACATAAATATTTTCGTTACCACTAATTGTATTTATGATGAAAAAAATGATCGTAAATAATTAAATATGTATGATGAAAATAATTTTTCAATCCAAGTAGTTGCCTATCAGCGACGAAAAATTATTCTGTCGTAAATATATATTATTTATGATAAATATTTTTATCATAAATAATATATCATTTATTTTAATTTTAAATTTTTAAATATTCATGATGAAAATATTTTTATCGTAAATAATTTAAGTATTTATAATGAAAAATATTTTTTCATCAGAAATAAGATTATTTCCAATGCAAAAATTATCGTTGTCAATTTTAAAAAAAAATAAAAAAATTTAAAAATTATAGATTATTTATGATGAAAATATTAAGTCATAAATAACTAAGTATCTGAGATGAAAAAAAAATTCATTGTAAATACTTGATTATTTACGATAAAAATATTTTCATCATAAATAGCAAAAAAAATCAAAAATTACTAATTATTTGTGACAAAATTTTTCATCATAAATAAAAAATTTTTATGATAAAAAAATTCATCATAAATACTTGATTATTTACGATAAAAATATTTTCATCGTAAATAGTTAAAAAAATAAAAAATTAAAAATTACTCATTATTTATAATAAAAAAATTTTATCATAAATAAAAACTTTTTACGATGAAAAAAAAATTATCATAAATACTTTATTATTTACAATGAAAATATTTTTATCGTAAATAGTTAAAAAATAAAAAATTAAAAATTACCCATTATTTGGGATGAAAATTTTTTATCATAAATAAAAGCTTTTTATGATGAAAAAAATTCTCATTGTAAATATTTGATTATTTATGATAAAAATATTTTTATCGTCAATAGTTAAAAAAATAAAAAATTTAAAAAAATCAAAAATTATTCATTATTTGTGATAAAATTTTTTATCATAAATAAATAATTTTTATAATAAAAAAATATTCATCATAAATATTTGATTATTTATAATAAAAATATTTTTGTCATCAATATTTAAAAAAATTAGTAATTTAAAAAAAAATCAAAAGTTGCTTATTATTTGCAACAAAAATTATCCATCATAAATAATTGAGTATTTATGATGAAAATTTTATTTTCATCGTAAATAATTTTATTTATGATGAAAATATTTTCATCACTAATATGTAAAAAATAAAAATTTTAAAAAAATCTTAAAATTTAAATTTCTGATTTTGTGTAAGGCTACTACATCTATTTTTTGTAGCAGCTGTATACATCTTTTGTCCTTTTATAGGGTAAAGAAGTAAATGTGAGTTACGATTCAAATCAAATTTTTTGTATGAAAAAATCATATGAAAGTGGATGATATTTGCAGATTAGAATGAATAGATCTTTTTGAATAAAATGAGCTATATGTTTATTTTCGATGTAAAATTCATCTGTTCATCACTGTTACTAGTGATATCAATGGATCTTTCTGACGGAGTGTTTGCCTTAAGCTATATGAAAGGAGCCCCCTTTTATATAGAAACCATATAGTTAAGCAGTGCATTCTAACATGACTTCTACGATCTCGAAAGGTACCACACTTCTCGCATCGATCGATGCTCAAACATATCTCTGTAAGAGTTTCAATTATGAAAAGATAAATAATATAAGTACTCATCTTCCTAGCAATGTAAAACATAAATATGAGTTTGTGCTTTATAATACAACTTGCACTACCTGTAGGTCTGCTTTGATTTTGGTTAATTGCTAGATCTTTGATGCTCACATAATTTCTCTTGAATTTCTCAAGCTCGATCCTCACATATATGCAATATATGAGCTTTTGGACCTCTAACTTCCTGTCCCTATCCTATCATCCAAATCTCAATCTTGATGAATTTTTCTAGCGATCTCAGAATTATTGTGATATTCTCGTACTCCAACTTCCGAAATGAAGACTCCAAGAACAAAATGGGCTCCTTAAAGATCAAAAACCTCAAAGCTATTAATCTCCCATAGTGCCCATTCTATTGCAGAAGCCGAAGAGCTGTTCTTATAATAATTATTAGCGACATAAATTAAATTTTTTTTGTTAAATTTTTTGGATGAAAAATATTTTTGATAGAAAAAATTTAAAATTATTTTTTTATGAAATTATTATTGAGAATAGTTTTTTAGACTGAAAAAAATTAGAGGAAAATTTTTTTTTAATAATTAGCAATGTAAACTAAATTTTTATCGTAAATAGTTTTTAAATTTTTTAAAAAATTTTATTTACGATGTAAATTTATTTTTCATCGACAATCATATTTTAAAAATATTATTTTAATCAATTTTTGTAAAAAAAATTATTAATGAAAAAAATTATTAGCGACTAAAAAATATTTGTGGATAAAACCATTTTAAAAATAAATTTTTTCTTTATTTTTTGAAGAAAAAATTGTTAGAGGAAAAAAAATTTTGGCAGTATTTATTAGCAACGAAAATTATTTTTTCATCGCTAATATCCTTATTAATGATGAATATTTTGATTTTCATCGTCAATAATTTATTTCATAAATTTTTTGGGCAAAATTTTTTTAGAAAAAAAATTTTTAGTGAAAATATTTTTGATGAAAATTAATTTCCATCGCGAATAAGGGTATTAGTGATGAAAATTTTCATCACTAATAGTTTTTTATTTAATAAACGTCAAGTCGACATCACTTCCACCGTCGGCAACCGCGAAACCCTCCTCTCCCTCTCTCTACGAGCTCTCCCCCCCCCCTTTTTTCCCGTGAAACCCTCCTCTACCCCCGCTCCCTCCGAGCCCTCCCCGCTCTCCCTCTCCCTCTCCGGCTCCGCCGTCACTTCCACCGATTGTCACAAACGACGCCTCTCCGGCCCCACCGTCTCTTCCCCCTTAGGTACGATCTGCCATCGCTTTTGTTTTTTGGCTGATCAAGCCACCGGCGAGCAACGTCCGGTGCCATAGCATGGAGCCATCGGTGGGGGGGGGAGGGGGTCCGATCATAGGGAAGGGGGTGCCGTGGGGTGTGAAGGAGCGATGCCGTAGGGGGTGGGCGAGGGTTGGGGGTGGGTCGCTGGGTTCCATCAGGTGACGATGGGATGCGGGTGCAGGAGCTGGAGGTTGGGGAGACGGCGGTGGGGGTTGGGGGGACAGCGGCGGCTCGAAGGAGTTTTGGATGCCATGGGATTGGGGGGACGGCAGTGCAGGGGTTCGTGGGGCCTGGTGGCCAAAGGGCGGAGGGGGTTGTGGGGGGCCGAGGGGCTGGAGGGTAGAGGGGCTTTCGTGGGGTGGCGGTGGGAGGCATGGGGGCTGAGGGGCCGGAGGGCAGAGGGGGTGGCACGATGAGCGGGGCGAGGCTGTGGGTGGCACGTCGAAGGGGGGTGGCTGTGGGTCGGCTGCTGGTGGAGGAACGTCGATCGAGGCGAGGAGAGAGGAAGAGAAGGGAGAAACGAGGAAAAAAAATAAAAAAATAATAAAATATTAATCAAATATTTTATTATTTGATTAATAATGAAATATTTTTTCTTGTTATAATTTAATACATATTTTTTTTGCTTGTTATAATTTAATGCATATATTTTTATAATTTAATGCATATAAAATATTGTGATTATGATTTAATGTTTTAACTAGGATTAGCCGAATCCTTCAGTGAATTTTCAATGCATATGAACTGTCCGATCTAGGATCTGGTTCAGATCTAGATCATAATCCAAATTGGATCGAGGTCGAGATCCAGATCGAGGTCAGAATTCGGATCGAGATCTCGATCCAGATTGGGATCTGGATAGAGATCTGATCAGGATCTGAGTTGGAATCTGGGTCAGATCCGGCACCATGGGAGCAAGGGTTGCAGGGGTCGAGTCCAGGCAGCATGGGGTGGGTGACGACGACGTCGCCGTGGAAGCGGGGGCCGAGTTCAGGTGGCGCAGGGTGGGTGACGACGCCGGTGCCGCGGGAGCGGGGGTCACGGGGGCCGAGTCTGGACAGCGTGGGGTGGGTGACGATGACGGCGATGGCACTGCGGGGGGTGGGTCAGGCTGCGGGTGGATGATGTTTAGAGAAAAAATAATTTTTAAGAAAAAAAATTTAGGATAAAATATATTTAGGGAAAAAATAATTGTAAAAAAAAATTATTTAGAAAAAAATTATTTAAAAAAAAAATTTATATAAAAAATATTTAAAAAAATAAAAAATTATTTATTATATATATAAAAGTTAAAATGTGGATTGGGTCGAGATCGGGAAGAGGGGGGTTAATCGACCCAAACCCAATTGGGTCGGCTCTAGGCCGGGCCAAATGTCTATCTGACCCCAACCCGATGGCCAAACGGGCTCTATTTTTTTGGCTAGAGCCCGGCTTGAATGGTTTGGGGCCGAGTCCGAAGCCCAGCCTGATGGGCCTTGGGCCGGCCCGATGGGTCTCATGGGAAGGGGGTCGGGGGGCGACTGGGGGCGACACGGGCGTGGAGAGGGGGCCGTGGGCAGTCGGAGGCGATGCGGGAGGTGGGTCACGAGGGATAGGTGACGGCGGCAGCACCGCGGGAGTGGGGGTCGCGAGGGCTAAGTCCGGGCGGTGCGAAGTGGGTGACGGCACCGGTGCCGTGGAAGCGAGGGCCGTGGGCAATCGAGTCTGGAGCTCGTTTAGGAAAAAAATATTGAGAAAAAAATATTTTTAGATAAAAAATATTTTAAAAAAATAAAAAATTATTTATTATTTTTAGATAAAAAAATATTTTTGAAAAAAATAAAAAATCATCTGGCCCTCGAGATTGGGTTTCGTGCTATTATTTTACGTTAATATTATTTTACATGCTTAATTACTTATAGTTTATTTTATATTTATTGCTTAAATTTTTTAATATTACTGCTGAAATTTATAAATTTTTTATTATTCCTCTAGCATAAATACACATTGCTTTTGCTTATTATAATTTAATTATTTTGTATGCTATTTTGTATGCTTTTGCTTATTATAATTAAATATAAAAATATATCTATTTTAGAGAAAACTCTACTGAAATTTTTGATGAAAAAATTTCAATACAAAGTTACTCTTTTTTGATAAATTAAAAATCTATCTTTGAATGTATGTTCAGAGATGGTAGTTAAATTACATTGAGCCGTATATTTCTATTCAAGAGTTGGTCTTGACCGAGATCGACTTTTGGATATTTCATTTTTGAGCTTTTTGAAAAAATAATAATCTTATTATTGTTAATAGTTGATATTTTATTTTATTATATGGTACTCAGCAATTATCTGTCCACTGTCCTTCGGGTATATGGTGGATAGAGTGCGTAGGCATCATATTCATGTCGTATACTTGGAGAACCATGGAGAGGTGTTATCAAAATTTTTATAATAATAAAATAAAATATAGACTAATAATAATAATAAGATTATTATTTTTCTGAAAGGGATAGGGCCACACCTGTTAGTAATGATTTGAAATGGACAGAATCATGTATTTTTACTTCATTAAATTGATGGAAAGAAAATTTTTATGTTACTATTCAGTCTGTGTTATTTAATGCATGCTGTTTTGTATAAAATGATCCGTGTTTGGATCCGAATTAGGATTTGGTTCGAAATCCGGATCGGGATTCGATCCGAAATCTGAGTCGGGATCTGGTTTGGATGAATACCATTGAAAATTTTTTTTGTTGTTAATGGTTTTTGTGTTTGTTGTTAGATGGATATTAACAAAAATTGGATAAATACTAGAGGTATTTTTTGGTCTAAATATCGAAAAGGTGTTCGAGGTTTTATTGAGTTTTTATGGCATAAGACTGACAGTGCTAGTCGGATAAAGTGTCAATGCAAGAGATGTGTCAATATGATATATCATCACATAACACTTATTAAGAAGCATCTGCTACGTTATGGTATGGATAAGAAGTATACTTGCTAGATATGGCATGGAAAGGTTGATCCGAATGAAGTTATGCGCGATGATGACGATACTAAAGATGATAGTGATGTTACTGAATCTGTCGAACATGATGGTATAGGCGAACTATTGGATGATTTACATCAAGATATTTGTTCAAATGTATGCATGAGTACTAGTGCATTTGAAGGCAATTCTGATCATGAACATAATATCCGACTTGAGGTAGAAGATGGAGACAAAAGTCATGTGACCAAAATTTGACATTGATTAAAGCAGCTCTTTCTGATGAAGAGAGACTTTCGAAATCATATTCTGAAGTAAAAATATACATGCAGAAATTGAGACTTGGCTATATTCTTATACATACCTATAAAAATGACTGTATATTATTTTATAAGGATAATAAACAAGCGACTGAATGTCTAAAATACAGTGAGCCTAGGTACAAAGTCGATAACAGAAAAGAAAAGAAGATACCTCAAAAGATTTTGAGGTATTTTTTATTATTTTTAAGACTTCAAAGGTTGTATATGTCCATAAAAATAGTTGAAGAAATAAGATGGCATCATGAGCAGCGGATTTCAGAGGAGAACATACTTTGCCACCCGGCTGACTCCGTAGTGTGGAAAGACTTCGATGCAAAGCATCCACACTTTGCGAGTGACCCGCACAATATCTGACTTAGTCTAGCGATAAATAGATTTATGTTGCATGCTTCGATTTTATGGACCATAAATAATTTTTCTACATATAAAAACTTATCTGGGTTGAGCAACAAAGGATATCTGGTATGTCCAATATGCAACAAGGATGCATCTTCTTTACATTTAAAGCATAGACGAAAAATATGCTTCATGGATCATTGACGATTTCTACCTAATAATCATTCTTGGAGGATCTGTTACAACCAATACTTTGATGGTAAGTCAGACCGACGTCTGCCACCTAAGGAGTTAAGTGGAGCAGAAGTTTTAGACAACTTGAAGTCATTGAAAACGTCCAATTTGAGAAAACATCAGATACTCACAAGTGGAAGTATACTAAAGCTGATCTAAATTGGATGAAGTGAAGCATTTTTTTCAAACTACCATATTGGAAGTAGCTACTACTTCGTCATAATCTGGATGTAATGCACATTGAGAAGAATATTTGTGATAATATCATCGGTACAGTATTAAATATTTCAAAAAAAATAAAAAATAGTACAAAAGCTCATCTTGATTTACAAAAAATAAAAATCTGATCGAAGTTGGATTTAGTTTGTCGAGGTGATAGATTTTTTATGCCACCTGCATGTTATTCACTGTTTGGTGAGGAAAAGAAGAGTTTTTGTGGATGGTTCAAAATCGTAAAGTATCCTGATGTATATGCTTCAAACATATTGTGGTGTGTTGGCAATAACGACGGTAATATCTTTGGTATGAAAAGTCATGACTCCTACGTGATGATGCAACGTTTGCTTCCTATGGTCATACGTGGCTATTTGGATGGTGATGTTCAAACTGCATTGACTGAGTTAGGAGTGTTCTTTCGAGAACTGTATCGTCGAAAATTGAAGATTAATTTACTTGAGAAGTTTGAGAAGAATATCGTACTTATTCTTTGTAAGTTAGAAAAAAAAATTCACCATTATTTTTTGATGTTATGGTGTACCTGGCTATTCATCTTCCAAAGAAAGCTCTTTAAGCCAGACTGATACATTATCGGTGGATGTACCCTATTAAAAGATAAAAAAATTATATGCACTTTATCATATCCATTATAAAATATAAACATATTTCTAAAATTTAAATTTATTTTTATTTACAGATTCTTATATATCTTAAAAAAGTATGTGCATAATAAAGTACGGCCTGAAGGGCCTATAGCGGAAGCATACATAACTACGGAGTGTGTCACATTCTGCTCGATGTATCTTGACGATATCGAAATAAGATTCAATCGTACAGATCGTAACATAGACCATGAATGGGGTGACAATGAAGCGACACTGTCTATATTTAAATAAATGGTTCGACCTATTGGTGGAAGGAGATATAAATTTATAGACGTGAATGAGCTATCCAAGACACACTTCTACGTTCTAAATAATTGTGAAGAAATTAAAGATTTCATTGAGTAAGTACCATCTTAGCATACTTTTTTATGTTCTAAGTAATTTTTTCATATCAATGTAAAATTAAAAATTATGACTTGTTGCAGTGAATACAAGAGTATATTATGCAGAAAAAATAATACGGATGTTGATGATCAACAAAAGAGAGAATTTACAAAATAATTTGTGATCTTATAAGTTACACTAATAATATATTATTTTTAATAATTATAGAAATAATTATTTGAACCAACATAATTTTTTATGTTATGGTGTAAATGAAATATAAGAATTTCAATAAAGAAGAGAGTACGATCGATGAGTTGTACGATTTAGCATGTGGCCCTTATTGAAGGGTTAACCACACGCATCCTGTATTATTAGAGGAATGAGATTTCACACAAGAGAGTTTGAGATGCAACGACAGACCCAGAATAGTAGAATTGCTATGATAGGATATGAAGGAGAAGAAGAGATTGAATATTATAGTATACTGATAGATATCATAGAACTGAAGTATGGGTCTAGTAATTCTGTATTCTTATTTCAGTATGAATAGTGAGATATTAGCAATAAAAAGATCAATATTCATCTTGATCTACACTTTATCAGTGTAAACTTTACATGAATATGGTACCAGAATGAGCCATGTATATTAGCAACTCAAGCGAAATAAGTTATATATTTGAAGGATTTAAAGTATCGAGGTAATTTACATGTCGTACAAAAAATTAATACCTAGAAGTGTATATGACATACCAGTCCGATCAGAGATGGATGAAAATTCGAATTTATATAAAGAGAAAGCTTTTCAACAAAGTTGAAGCTGTAACAGCTTCTTTGATGAATAACTTATAACAGCTTCTTTGAATAGGGCTGATCTGTCATCCAATGAAGTTGAAGCTGATTTTGTATTTAATCTTGATGAGTCAAAGGGCGACAATTAGTTCATAAATGACGATGAGATAGAAGACGATGCATTAGTCGATTATTGTGATTTGGAGGAGGACCTACACATCAAGGAAGATATGAATATTGATGAGTAGATTTATATTCTTTGTTCAATCTTCTCTTGCAATAATGGTATACGATATAATTCTATTCATTAGAATATAATTTATTTTTTACTATTATTATTCAATATTATATTCATTTATATGTCAAGAATTGCAGGTATGGCATCAGGAGACAGACGATGACGTTCACATTCACAGTCTACCCCTGAGGCTGGCAGGTCCCAATAAGGTAGGTCCGAATGAGGTGGATCTGAGTGAAGTGGGTCTGAATGGTATTATCATATTTTTTATATAATAAAATTTAATTTTTTTATTTGGACAGTTATCATACTAATGATTTATTTATTGTTGTTTCAAGTCAGTCTCCATCGATGGTGAGGTGAGGGTGAGGTCCATCGAAGAACCTCACTCTAGAGCATTGGAGATATGAGCATCTGAGACAGTGTCTCCATATTGAGATACCACCCGACTACACCAGGCCCATTAGGGGATGGTGCGAGCTATGGCAGATCGAGCTGGGCATCATATGTCGCAGCTATGCCTTCGTGATGCTTTTTGATTGGCGTCACATTGTACGGACTCAGAGAGAGATTTTTTACACTCAGTTATAGATAAAATAAATTATAATATGAATATTTAATTAGCACGATATTCTTCTAATATTTGTTATTGGCAGAATGTATTTGATATTATTGATTTTAAGAAAGATCGCATGCGGTGAGCTATAGATGCTCATTTATGTTTGCATTTTGAAAAGTATCGCCACCGCATCCATCAGCATTGGTACCATATGATGCAGGATCATGAAGTGGAGGCAGCACGGCAGCGGCCCTATGACAGCATCACTATAGATGATTGGGCTCTCATATGCTGGCATTACAAGGATCCGGCATATTAGGTTATACATCCAATTTTTTTTTAAAGTTTAATGATTGAATTATTTATTCTTAAATTTAGTTTGTTACTTACTAATTTGACTATTAATTGTATAGAGATGATGTGCGCAAAACATCGTGAATCGGACGAAACAGATCGTATCGTATTATGGGGGATTCGAGGTCGTTCGCTTGTCATATGGAGTAGATGGTAAGTAATTTTTAATTAGTATATTTAAATTTTTTAACTATTTAAAAAAAATAATTAATTATTCTCAAATTACAGAGAGATACAGAGAATGACGAGCTTTCTGGTAGGATCGATATCTATCAGCGGACCCACCAACGACGATCAGAGAAGTGGACGACGGGGAGCCAGGAGCTTTTTGTAAGTTTTTTCAATTATTTTTTTCATTCGCAGTTTGATTTTTAGTATAAAATTAAAATAGCTATAACTTTAATTTTTAGGACTGTTTGATAGGCATCAGATCTCAGCCTATCCCTGAAAGCTCGACCGCACCCACAGATGACAAGATTTGTAATCAGATATTTGGTACGAGATCCTATTATGTTAGGAGTCTAGGGCATAGGATCAGTGCTTCCTCATCCTCACGCTCGTCCAGGGCTGACATCTATGCTACCTACGATGCTCGACTGGTGGAGGTACAAAGACAGGCTACTAAAGATCGATAGTGATCTGAGCAGCAAGCTGATGAGTTGACTGCATGTGTCAACGAGTATCAGCTGCTCCAAATCCAGATGATAGAGTGGATAGCGTAGATAGAGCAGCTAATGCAGTTGATGAGGCAGCAGTAGGCCATTCTCCTTCCGAGTGCTCCCCTTCCCCAGCCATTCTCCTTCTGCAGATACCGATACTTGACGGCCTCTTTATATAACTTTTTATTTTTATTTCAGATATCTTATAATTTTAATTTAATATAATAAAATGATGAAATTTATTTGTGAATTTATTATGTAAATTTTTTATTTTAATTTTTTACTTTTTAATTTATAAAAAATATTATAAATATAAGTTAAAAATATATATTCATAAATTATTTTTAAAAAAAATATGTGTAAATTTTTAGCAATGGAATTATTTTCGATGAAAGATTATCGCTAAAAAAAATATTAGCGATGGAAAAATTGGTCGTAAAATTTTTTTTAATAAGTTTTAAAATATTAAAATTTTATATTAAATGAATAGTGATGAAAATACTTTTATCATAAATAATCAATAATTTATTAACAATAAAAATTTACGTCAAAAATTATCATATTTGCGATGAAGAATTTACGTCATTAATATTTTTTTAAATTTAAATTTTATAAAAAATTTAATTAAATTAATTATGATGAAAGTGTTTCATCGTAAATAATTATTTTTTATTAGCGACGTAATATTTCATCATAAATTACTCTTTTTTATGACTAAAATTTTTTATCATAAATAATTTTTGAAAAAAAAATGTTAATGATGAAAAATTTTCATCAATAATATCTATTATTGACGATAAAAAAAAATTTTTGTCATAAAAAATTATCAATGACATCATTATTTATGACTAAATATTAGCGATAATAATTTCATAGCTAATAACTATTATCAATGAAAATTTATTATTAGTGACTAATTTTTTACATCGCTAATACCTTCTTTTCTTGTAGTGTCTCAGAGCTTCTGCATGTGGTTGAGATTTGAAGCCTTTCATATCCTTTTTATCATAATAATTGATGTCTCCTTTTGTGCCGATAAGAAGAATGTTGAAGTGTTTTATGTCAATATGTAGTAGGGTTTTAACTTGAGCGAGTTGAGGCCAGTTGGTGGAAAATCTTAATTTAACCTAACATTAAATCCCTTAATTCTAACATAATCAGACAATGTTGAGATTTTTCTAGTCCAAACTTTTTAGAAGCTAAATTTGTGTTCGATCTAGTTAGCAAGATTATGTTATGATATTTGGTTGTGCCATGTTACTTAGGTTAAATCAGTTAGAATAGAAGTGTTAAGATATAAAAGGTATGGTATATTTTTATTGAATAATATTTACTAAATTAAGACCTCGATCATATATAAGTTTTAATGATACATGCATATAATTAAGTAAAAATAAAAATACAAATATATAAAAAATATATAAGTGTTTATGCTACATCCTACCTCATTATAGCACCTACGGGACATGTGCATATCCAGCCACATGGCAATATTAAGGGCATTATATAGGAAGCTGAAGCAATGGGCACTATATAGGAAGCTAACTAAAGTCCCCTAGAAGGTACCTTAGTATAAGATATTATTCTATAAGTTGAATAAAGAGAGATCGTCAAGATAAGCTATCATGGGCAGATCGAATGAACACCGATTGTTATAGGAGTATGACTATGGAAATCATCTACCAATCTGATAGATGATATGAGATTTGGTTGCTATGATAACATGAGTAGCGGAGGGCATTTGGTGCTAGTTATCATAAGTATTAGAAGAAGTGGAAGCCAGACACAGGCGACTTCTTCAAAATTGAACAGTTACCAAATCATTTGTCTTCCTATGTAAATAATAGAATATAATATAAAAGAAGGCTTTTTCTTGTATAAATAATAGAATGTAATACAAAAGAAGGTCCTTTCACTTTCACCACTCAAATAATCAAACTATATCTTTATCCTTAATTTATTGTTCCCCTTATCCTTTTAGATTTCTTGTATTTGATTTTATGCTTTAGTTTCTGAGTAGGATTTTAGTTTAGTAATAGCAATAGAGTAGTTTGTAGCTGTAACTATATCCCTACTTTTTCATCTTCCTATGACAATAACAAATCTTTAAAGGTGAAGGCATTTAGGTTTGGTTTGGCAAAGCTTTTGGAGGTACCAGAAAACACTTTCTGACCCCCTAAAAATACTTTTGAATAGTAAAGCAGTGTTTGGTAAAAAATCAAAAAATTATTTTGATTTTACTAAAAAGCTCAAAAGATCTATTTGGGAGAAGCTCTATTTTGAAGCTTCTCTCCAAATGTACTTAATGACCAATGTCAGAAAACTATTTTGATTTAAATAAATTTTTTTAATGACAAAAATATCCATTAATGAATCTTATAATTACATATCGTATCATATCATATCATATTATTATATTATAACTATAGTATAATAACAAATTAATATGATTGATATATTATAAACTATAGTATTATTATATTATAGAAATACAATCTAATATAAATAATAATATAATATTATTATCATTATAAAGTAATCTAATCTGTCATATTATAATCTATTCTAATAATAGACTATAATACAATAGATTATATTATATATAATATTATATTATATCATTAGATAATAATATTATATAATATAATAATATTTATATTATAAATATATAATATCATCTATTATATTATAATACATTATTAAAGTATATTATAATCCATTATATCATATTACATTATATATTATATTATAATAATATTATATTATAATATTATAGTACATTATATGATAATAATATTATATAATATAATAATATTTTAATATATAATAATATATAATATTATATGGTATTATTCTCTACTATACAATACTATGCAACATCATTTATTATCATTTTATTATATCAAAAAAAATTATTTTAGTTACCAAATATATATTAAAATTTTAAAGTATTTTATAAATATAGTTACCAAAAGTTTTATTTCTCGAAAGCTCTATTTTCAAAAGCTCGAATATTCTACTATCAACAATAATTTTAAATAGGATGTTAGACACATGCTAGTATCATCATCATAGCTTTTTATCTCTTTTTTGGCTATCTAAAGTCGATGGTATGCTGCATGATCGCCAACCTAGTTGTTGCTGCAATACTTTGGAGGAAGAATGACGTAGTCAATCAACAACCAAGCTGAAGTGTCAAAGAGGATCAAGTTGATGAAGTCTGCAAGTGATCCTACAAAACAAGTCTTAAAACTAGTGGGATACCCTCCGATTTAGAACCTTCCGATACTTGAGTCAGGTGGAGCCTTGAGAATAAATAGTGAAAATAAAAAATAAAAAGGATAAAAAGTAGATGGAGAGTAAAATCGAGTGGGGAGAACTCAATTTTTTTTAATAGAGGAGAGAGTTCAGGAGAGTCTTGCTCTATGTATTCTGACTTATCTCTGGAGAGACCCTGCTCCTTTTTATATAAAAGAGTTTGCTAAGGCCGTTAGGCCATTGAGAAAGTTTGTTAGGCCATTACAGATAATCCATCAGGCTTTTTAAAAGTTTGTTATAATAGAATAGCCAAGTATAAAGGAGCTGTGAGTTATTCCATGTGGAGAATAACTGTAACATAGCTGTAGCACAACTATAAAATAACTAACTCGAAGCCTTATTAACTGAGAGAGAGGTCGGCTAAAATCAATATCTCACTAATATAATCTAAGCAGAAGGTCGGTTGCTATGGTACCAAATCTCCAACTAATCGATCTAGTCTTAGCATAGTGCTAGCAAGAGGTTAACCGATGTGATTTGATATTTGACCTGCAAATTGGAAAGAGGCTGATGTCTTTTGATGTTGCCATGTGTTAGAGATCGATTAGGTGTACCAACACATTGCCTCTCACTTTTCAGATCCGAAGTGACATTCTCTACATCAGGTATGGAAAGTAGTCCAAGAGACGTTCTCTGACCTTTGCCACTAACAATAAATGCACTGAGAGGTGCTCTTTTGCCATTTATCAGTATATCATTGATGGCCATAACTTTTCCATGATTAAGCCTCCGTGGCTTAATCTGGATAGAGGTGCATCGAATAGTCTCTTCTCAGAGTCATCAGTTTACTACTAAGTGTCGCCAATCTATCAGTTGTTGAAGTCAATCTGGGCTATGAGTGACTCTTATATATAGGTCAGTACTCTTGTTCTAGAAGTTACTTTACTATTTCGCTACATGGAGGCACTGCCAAAGTTTCTCCAGAGCATCTTCAATCTATTTTTAGTGCTTTCAGAATCGAAGAAGAAGGATCTTAACATCACCAGAGTTGGAGAAAAAGAGTTTTCAAGGCCTCATCCCCAACCATTAGGTAGATACCATTGTTCTATGTCTCCTTTTCCTTTGTATTTTAGGTCTTTAGGTCTTGTGTCCTCTGTTTCTTTTTCTTTGATGGGTTTTCTCCCTTTCTTTTGTCTATTTCTGTCTTTTATTCTTTTGTTTTACTCCTTTTTATTCCTTTATTTTATCCCCCTTTTTTGTACAAAGATGTCTTCTGGTAGTGATAAGATAAAGGAGAAAAAAAATCTGGATGATCGAGTACCTCAGTCAACCCAGCCCCAAATCGAGCTTGAGGTGATAACTTCACCTTAGGCAGTCATCGATGTAGGTACTTCAGATCGGGATGATCCAAAATCTCTGATATGAGGACTTTTGGATTACTTCGATTCTGGTACCGAACAATTTATTCTCATCAATTTTGATCTTAAGAAACTTAAAAAAAATATCAAATTTCTGAAGATTTTCAATTGATAGTTCTAGATCGGAATGATCGGATCACTGAACCTCTAAAATAGAGTGTTGTATCTTATAATGAAGTACTCTAGTTTGGACTTTGGTTTCCTCTTCATCCCTTCCTTAGCAATGTCTTAGAATTTTATAGGCTTCATCCGACCCAAATAACTCCAAATGCTAATAGGATGATCGTTATCTTTATCATTTGTTGTAAATTTACTGGTATAGAATATAGGATTTCTCTTTAGGGTGCTATTTGTCTTAAAGAAACATCCTTATGGAAAAGACTGGTGGTAGTCTTTACCTTGGCCAAAATATAAATTTGATTAGTCTTCCCTCCTCCATCCATGATTGGAAAAATCGTTTTCTTTTTGTTTCTTCTAACATTCCTTGGGGTTTCAACTGTGGTTAGTGTAAGCTTGAGCTCAAGTGAAACTCCAATAATGAGGCCCTTTCTGGGGATGAGGAGGTTTTTGCAATGCTGCTAAGTATGAATGTACTCAAGCTAAATCAACTGATGATCGATCAGTTTTTATATGATGCCAGCATCAGCCAAATCTCTCCACAATGTAAGTTCGATGTCATTTTTTTTTCTCTTTCTTATTATTTTTCACTTTTTTGTTTTCAATGATGAAATTCGATCCAAAAAGATTGATAGATATGAAAAAGAAAAAACAAGATTTAGCCAATGAACCTGCTACTGAGAGGAGTAAAGATGTGGCAGGTTCAAAATCTGCTGCTCAAGCCCCTCAAACTTCTCCAGCTCCGACCTCAATAACAATCCGATCATCTCCTGTCCCTACTACAAAGCTGATGTCGAAGACATCACATTGGCAAGGAACTGAGGTGCCCTGTCCACCTACAAAGGAGGCCAACGCACATCTATGACCAAATTTTTTTCCTGTGCCTCCAACTTCGAGAAGACCAGCTTGATTGATAGAACAATAACCGAAGCTCCTAGATGCCGCTCCACCCTCTTCATCTATTGAAATGGTAGATGTGGCCTAGATGTCTCTTTTGAGATACCGCATCTTGATTGAGACTTATTGTCTGTGATTTTGCCTCAGAGAGACTTGGATGCTCGAAAGAGAGACTTCTCCATTGAGCAATTACTGAATCACGGCTACGTCAGTCTGATGGATGTAAGTACTCTTCTTTCTGTTTATACTTTTATATACATCGATTTTTACCGATCTCACACTATTTTTTTTTTAGATAGCCTTAGATATCAAGCTGCTTTACGAGCACTTGATATGGTTTCATGAGAATAAAAAGTCCTTGGAAGAAGGGCTTAAGGTCGAGCAAGATAGCAAAAAAGTGATCGAGGAGAAGGCAGTGAAAGAGGAAAAACTATCAAGGAGTTGAAGAAGCAACTCCAAGATAAAATGGCCTTAGTAAAAGAGAAGAGTCAAAGTTTGTTGGATTAGTGGTGCCAAATCAATGACTATGAGAAGAAACTTGAAGATCTGCACGCTGAAGTGGGATGGATTCCTGAGCTAGAATCTAAACTGAAGGAGGCTGAAAAGACTCTAGAAAAATGTAATAAGGACATCTTTGTACTCAATGGCAGGCTGAAAGGGAGAAAGAAAAGGCTTTGAAGGTGGTTGAAGACTTCAAGGTTTCGGAGGCATTTCAAGAAGTCATCGAAGCTTTTGAGGGTGCATTCGACTATGGGTTCCGGATTTGTAAAGACTTAGTGAGGAAGCTCTTTTCTGACCTTGATATTATCAAGTCGACCCCCAAAGCAACTATCAATGCATCAAACGAAACTGCTTCTAAACCTGCCTCTGAGCCAGCTCCTCAAGCTATAGTTAAAGTTAATGTTGCTAAGATAGCTTCTCAGCTCGTCATCGAAGTGGCTCCTCAACCACTGACCAAAGTGGCCCCTCAAGCAGCTAATGAGGTCCCTATAATTAAAATTATTTTGGTCGAGTCACCTTCAGTCGAAGTTTCCAAGGATCCAGCCCCTCTTTCTAATGGGTCTCAGGCTAATGCCTAAATTTTATATCTTCTCTTTTTTCTTTCTTGGACTTATGTACCAGCCCGATGTGGGCTTCTTGTAATACATTTCATATCAATGAAAATTTTTTTCCACATGCACATGTTCTTTCTTTCTTTTTTTTCAAATTAATCTATCCGATCTTACACAACCTGATTTGGGTTTAATTGTCCTATATATAACTTGAAAGAATTTTCAAGCTATATTCATAATGAATATCATTTGACCTCGGTTGGGTCAACCATAAAGCCGATGTGGCTTAGCATAACAAGCAAATACCAGAACATAAGATGATCTAACTTTAGGAATTAAAATGGTTAGTAATAAACCAATATCAACAAATTGAATATTTATAATAAAGGTTTTGAGAAGTACCCTTCATCTGATGTCGAAATGTGTAGATCGCTTTTCTTTTATATCAGTAGGATTTGAACCTGCGATGTTCCTTCTTCTTCCTTTCATAGGTATGGTGTTTTAGAATTCAAGTCGGAACTTAAGTCTTCTCGAATGTATATCTGTGAAGTATAATCTGTAGATTAATCATAACTCATAAGATGTTTGTGAGGTCCAATCAGAAGATCGGATATTCCACGTCAAATATTTGTGAGATACAATCTAAAGATCGGATGTCTTATGTTAAATATTTGTGAGGTCTAATCTGAAGATTTGATATTTCATATTAAATATTTATGAGGTCCAATTTGAAGATCGGATGTATCACATTAAATTATCCTGATTTGGTTGGGATTTTTATAGCTAGAGCTTGATTTTTTTCAATCTTATTTAGATAGTCTTTCTCCTATCCTTGTTTAGCTAGAGAATATGACCTCATTTGTACAATTATTTTATATCATCCTCATTTGATCAATTTTCACTGATCTCGTTTGGATGAGATCTTCATATCATCCTCATTTGATTGATTTCACCAATCTCATTTGGATGAGATCTTTATATCATCCTTGTTTGATCGATTTTCATCGATCTTGTTTAGATAGGATCTTCATATCATCCTCGTTTGATCGATTTTGACTGATCTCATTTGGATGAAGGATTAGTCTTCAAGATGCCCTGATTTGATGTAAAAATTTAGCTTCATTTAGATAAAGATTGAAGGCTTCATTGAAGACTTATTAATGATACATTCTGAGATTTTCAGCATTTTAAGTGTGTGGGATAATTGAGCCATCTAAATTCTCAATTTTTATATACTCTTGGATGGATTACTTCAGTAATTTGATAGGGTCCTTCTTAATTGGGAGTAAGTTTTTCTTGTTCTATAGGCTTTGAAAATTCGGCTTAGTGGAGAACAAGATCTTCTTTATGAAAAAACTTTAGTTGTATTTGAGCATTGTAATATCTGGCCACTTTTTGTTTATAAGTTGCCATGCAAATTTGAGCTCTTTTTCTAATTTTCTCAAGTAAATTCTGATTGGTTCTTAGTCGATCTGAGTTACTTTTTTCATGAAAATTCTTCACTCTAGTTGATGGTAGGCTAATTTCAACAGAAATTATAGCTTCTATTCCAAAAATAAGTTTGAAAGCTATTTTTCTGATTGACCCTTGAGGTGTAGTTCTGTAAGTCCAAAGAACACCATAGAGTTCATCTACCCAAAGTCTTTTTGCTTCGATGAAGCTTATTTTCAGATATTGAAGAATGGTTTAATTGATAACCTTGGCTTTTTCGTTTGGCTACAAATGTCCAACTGAGGTAAGCCTATGGTCTATATGGAGCTCGAAGCAAAATTCTTTGAACTTCAGTTTATCAAATTGTCACTCATTATTGGCAATAATGATCTGAACTAGACCAAAGTGGCAAATAATTGACTTTCAACAAAGTCTAGCATCTTTTTTTCAGTGATTTGTGCCAAAGATTCTACTTTTATCAATTTGATAAAATAATCAATGGCTACCATTAAAAATTTTCTTCATCTTATCGTCTTTGAAAAAGAACCAAGGATATCCATTCTCCATATAGCATAGGGCCATGGTGCTAAGATCGAACTGAGTTCAGCAACGGATTGATATTGAATGTTAGCATATCTTTGGCATTGGTCACATTTATTAACAAGATCAACTGAATCTTTTTGGATAGTTGGCCAGTAATAACCTTGCCCAATAACCTTATAGACTAACAATCTGCCCCCCAAATGATTACCGTAGATTCCTTCATAGATTCTTTGAAGGGCATAATTAGCTTCTGATGGTCGCAAGCATCAAAGGGGAGGAAGTAAATGTGACCTTTTATATAATTGGTCTCCTAATAGAACATACCATAGAAGTTGTCTTTTAATTCTCCTTACTTCGATGGGATTTATCGTTAGAATTTTTTTAGTAATGTAATCAACCAATGGATTGATTCAGCTCGGTTTATGGCTAATCTGCATGATCAGAAGAGCTTCGATGCTAGATTTTTCAAGATAGTCAAGGAGAATCTTTTGGTTGAGCTTTGAAAAACCTAATGTAGCAAGATGTGATAATGCATCAGCTCGGACATTCTCTAATCTCAGTATTTATATGACTTCTAGGTTTTTGAAGCATTTTGATAACTCTTTTATATTCTACAAATATTGAGATATTATAAAATTTTTAGCTTCAAATTGATCTCGTACCTATCCGACGACAAGCTGGGAGCCAGTGAAAATTTTGAGCTTTCTAATTCAAAGTTCTTTTGCCATCTCAAGTCCGGCAATTCATGCTTCATACTCAGCACCATTATTCGAGGTATCAAATTTAAATTTTAAGGCATATTTAGTGACAACGCCTTCTGGATGGACAAGGATCAAATCAGCTCCACTTCCATTTGAATTCGAGGCTTCATCGATATGTAATACCCAATAAGAATCTTCAATGATCTCTTTTGCACTTTTTAAGGTCCGATCTTCATCAGAGATGGTACACTCCACAATAAAATTAACTAATATTTGAGCTTTAAATAAAGATCGAGGTCGGTAATGGATGTTGAACTTGCTAAGCTTGATAACCCATTTGGCTATCCGATCTGAAGCATTAAGTCATTATAGAACCGACTTCAAAGTTTGATCAGTTAAGATGACAACCGATTGAGCTTGAAAATAAGATCGAAATCATCAGACCGATGTGATAAGAGCATAGATCATTTTCTTTATTGTAGTAATTGGGTTTCAACATCCCACGGTAATTTGCTAGTATAATAAATTAGCCTTTGTGTCCCTAGATCATCTCAGGCTAAAATTGAGCTAACATCATTAGGTAAGATAAACATATACATATATAACTTCTCACCTTCAATTGGTTTTGACAATAGTGGAGGTGAGCCAAGGTACTTCTTGAGATCATTGAAGGTGAATCAGCATTCATCCATCCAGCTGAAGTCTCTAATTTACTTCAAGATTTTGAAAAAGGAAAGATATTTCTCAGCCGATC
>NC_025999.2:4632488-4701703 GCF_000442705.2 Elaeis guineensis
TCTGATTTGAGGTGTGCTAACAATTCGAGCTAGCCCATGTCACTAGGTTAGTCATAATTATTATGACTATGTCAAGTCAAGTTTAATGAGACCTAAATCAATCTTCCTAAGAAAATATTAAGTCTAAGGTCTTCCACCATTGTGAATGTGCGGGCCCTTCCCGGGGTTGATTATTCTTGACTGGTTATAGTGGCTCAGTTGCACCGAAAAGATGCAATCATGTCTATTAGGCATTGGATGCTACGGATTAGAGGATGGGTTGTGCTCAATATTTCGGATACGGTGAGGGACCCAATCAGGAATCTAATTCATGCAAATGGTGGGTCTGACTTAACTAAAGATTGGAACAATATTTCGGGCACGGTGAGCTTCATGATTAGAGATCAAGTTTTGGATACACCATGATTAGAGAATCATTGGACAAGAGTTGTCCACTTATCGGTTGACCCATCATCAATAACTGTTAGGTGAGGTGGTGAGCCAGTCGGTGAGACCGCACCATCCATTAGAAATCACTAATCACAAAGATTTTCACATCTCTACCTAGGAAGTGTAGGGATCTGAGAAAATAGTGGGAGCCTAATTTATTTAAAAATAAAACTCCTAAACAAATTGGTTAAGTTTGATTATAAAATCTAACTAGAAACTCTTGACTCTCTACAGAAAACATGTCTGCATCCAACCTCCTGACAAAATACTAGATACCCACAGATTAATTGGATCTAATTTCAAGGACTGATTGAGGAACTACAGAATTATTCTGGGTTCTGAAAAACTGACTCATGTCTTGGATCAGGACCCACCTGCCATGCCAGCACGTCGATTGCTGAGCAGAGAGCGTCTCTGAAAAGGTGGATGGATGACGATAACAAAACCAGGTACTACATATTGGGTGTCATGTCTGATGACTTGCAACGCCAGTATGAGAACATGATGACTATCGCCAATGTTGGCTCACCTATAAGAGTTTGGTGAACAAAGTCGCGCAACCAAGTATCAAGTCTGCCAAAAGCTTTTTAAGGCTAAAATGTATGATGGGCAGTCAGTCCAAAATCATTATTTGATAATGATCAAGAATCTTGAGGAGCTTAAGAAGCTCGGTGTCATCTTAGATAAGAATTTTCAGATTGATGTGATCCTTCAATCCTTGGCTGAGTTAATGAATATGTTGGTTACGTCTGAGCTTTCTTTGATGAGTTCAAAAGACTCAGTCCTTACTATGGAGTGGACTTCTTCCAAGAGAAAATCTTTTGGAAAGAAGAAAAAGTCTGCGAAAAAGCAGAAGGTGGATGGAAAAAGGAAGAAGATGGAACCGAAGAAGAAGGCTGGTGAAAAGGAAAAATATTTTCATTGCAATTCAGACCGCCATTGGAAACGGAACTGTCCTCAGTATCTGGCCACCTGAAGAACAAGAAGGATGGTCCTTCTGGAGGTATGCTCGTTGTAGAATCTAATCTTACGATTTTTTCTGCATCCAGTTGGGTACTTGACTCTGGTTCTAGTGCTCATTTGTGCACTTCTATGCAGGGTCTTGAGGAGAGCAGGAGGCTGAGGGATGGGGATATGATCCTACGCATCGAAAATGGAGCAAGAGTTGCTGCTGTGACCGTGAGAGAGCCTACCCTCTGCGATTACCGTTAGGACTAGATTTAGTTCTTAGAGACTGTTATTATGTGCCTGCAGCAAGCAGAAATTTGATTTTTGTTTCATGTTTAGCACAAGAAGGCTATGTGATTAGCTTTCATAAGGACCATTATAACATATTTTATAAAATAATAAAGTTACAAATAATTTTCTTTAATGGTCTCTATCAGCTACATATTGATGTATCTGTATTTAATATCGAGAAAAATATGAATGCCATAAGAATTAAAAGGTCTAGAGATAGTCTAAATGATAGGTATCTATGGCACCTAAGGCTAGGTCGTATAGCGGAAGACAGGGTTAACAAATTGAAGAAATTTGGGCTATTGAGTCTGTTGACTTTCAAGTCATATCCAGTTTGTGAATCATGCCTTCAATGCAAAATAACCAAGCTCCCTTTTGTGGGACATGGGGAAAGGGCCACAGACCTACTTGCCCTAGTACATACGGATGTGTGCGGTCCATTTGATGTGCCGGCTAGAGGCAACTATGTCTACTTCATTATCTTTATTAATGATATGTCAAGGTACGGATATATATTTCTAATGAAACACAAGTCTGAAACCTTTGAAAAGTTCAAAAAATTTAGGTATGAGGTAGAAAAACAAACAGAAAAGCCCATTAAGATTCTTCGATCAGATCGAGGAGGTGAATACCTTAGTCTGGAGTTCCTAAACTATCTTAAGGATAATGGTATAGTCTCTCAATGGACTCCACCTGGAATACCATAACTCAACAGAGTTTCAGAATGGAGGAACTGGATCCTATTAGATATGGTCCGTTCTATGATGAGCTTCACAGACCTCCCTGAGTTTTCTTAGAGACATTATCTCATGACAGTAATTTATGTATTGAATAGGATTCTCTCTAAAATCGTTCTTACCACACCGTATGAGATATGGCATGGTAAGAAGTCAAGTCTGAGTCATCTCAAAATTTGGGGTTGTCCGGCTCATGTCAAGAGACAGCAGGCGGACAAGTTAGAGTTCAGGTCTTTGAGAGCTCGGTTCATAGGATATCCTAAAGAGTCATTAGGATACTATTTTTATATTCGAAAGATCACAATGTGATTGTGAATCGATATGCTTTTTTTTTGAAAAATAGTTTATTCAAGATAGTGGCATCGGAAGAATAATTAAGCTCAAAAAGAATATCTCCTAAGACAACGAGCTAAAGAACCTGAGGAACCCAATCAATTAGAACCGGTCTTAACACAACCTCTTCCACCTCATAGATCAACTAGGGTTTTTCATCCTCCTGAAAGGTACTTAGGTACCATACAAGAGGATGTAGAGAAAATATTCCTCACGAAAATGAAGCTCATGGTGATGACCCCAAGATCTATGATGAGGCGATATCAGATATCGACTCCGAAAAATGGTTAGAGGCAATGAGATCAAAAATTGACTCAATGCACTCAAACCAAGTCTGGACCTTGATAGATCCACCTGAAGGTATTGTACCTATTAGGTGTTAATGGATCTTCAAGAGAAAGATAGGTGCAGATGGAAATGTGAAGACATTCAAGGCTAGGCTCGTCGCGAAAGGTTATAGTTAACGCAAAGGCTTGACTATCAGGATACCTTTTCGCCCGTAGCCATGCTAAAATCCGTTCGCACATTGCTTGCTGTTGCAGCCTATTTCGATTATGAAATATGATAGATGGATGTGAAAACGGCATTCTTAAATGGATATCTTGAGGAAGATATCTATATGGAACAGCCGCTTGGTTTCACATCCAATGATGATGATCACAAGGTCTGCAAGCTGCAAAGATCCATTTATGAACTTAAGCAAGCATCTCGGAGCTGGAATACTCATTTCAATGATGTGATCAAAATGTTTGGTTTCATCAAGAATGAGGAGGAACCATGTGTGTTCAAGAAGGTTAGTGGGAGCGCAGTTGTCTTCCTCGTACTGTACGTAGATGACATCCTCCTAATTAGGAATGATATTTTCATGTTGACCTCAGTCAAAATATGGTTGTCTAAGGAGTTCTCTATGAAGATCTAGGAGAGGTATCCTTTATACTGGGTATTAAGGTCTATAGAGATAGACCAAATAGGATGCTGAGACTTTCACAGAAGATGTACTTAGAGGAGTGCTAAAAAGGTTTAGCATGAAAAACTCCAAAGAAGTTTAGTACCTTTTAGACATGACATTCATCTCTCCAAGAAGATGTGCCCTAGCACACCTGAGGAGATTGAACGCATGAGCAAGATCCCTTATGCTTCCGTAATAGGGAGCCTCATGTATGCCATGCTATGTACACGACCTGATATAGCCCATGCTGTGAGTGTCACAAGCAGATATCAGTCGAATCCAGACGAAGAGCACTGGACTTCTGTGAAATATATCCTTAAGTACTTGAGAAGGACTAAGGATACATTTCTAGTCTTTGGGAATGGAGAACTCCAGGTTCAGAGATTTACAGACTCAGACTTTATGTCTGATATAGATGATCGAAAGTCGACATCTGGGAGTCTATTCATTTACAATGGTGGTGTAGTTAGCTGGAAGAGTTTCAAGCAGACAGTGATTGCTGATTCCACCATGGAGGCAGAGTATATTGCTGCATCGAAAGCTGTGAAGGAGGTATTCTGGTACAAGAAGTTTGCCACAGAGCTTGGAGTGATATCATTGGATGCCATCCCTCTTTACTGTGACAATAATGGCGTCATAGCCCTAGCTAAGGAGCCAAGGTCTCACCAGAAGTCCAACCATATCGAGCGGCGATTCCATCTGATCCGTGATTACCTCAAAAAGGGTTATGTCGAGGTTAAGAGAGTCGACTCCACAGATAATGTGGCAGATCCACTGACAAAGCCATTAGGCCAACAGAAGATCGAAGTCCACCTTGAGAAGATGGGACTTAGATATGTAGCCAATTGGGATTAGGTCAAGTGGAAGTTTGTTAGATGTGTGCCCTAGATGCTAGATTGGCTGATACATTCCTATACAAATGTAAGGGCAAATTTATAATTTTGACTATAAATGAATAAAAAAATTATTCTACTATCATATTGTGTACATTATGTCTGTGATACATCCTTTGAGTTAGTAGGAATGTTAATTCATATTTTCAAGAGTTGAAAATTGATGTGCAAATCTTAAAATTTGTTTATAAAACGCAAGCGCACAGTGTGCAGAGTAGCACGACCAGCGAGTACGGGATCGATCCACAGAGACTTGGTTTAAAAACGATTTTCAAATCTATGCTCAAGCGAGCTTTAACGAAAATCGAAATCGAAAGTTGTTTGCTAAAGATAATAAGACTAAGGATCTAGGATTTTTGAATCCACTAGATCTAATTAGAAAATTCTACCTAAAATTTTTCTTATTGATCCTAACACTACTCCTCTTGTTTTCCCAAGCATAGATTATGAAAGGACTAAGGCCCAACGATAACCCATCAAGATTCTTTACAGGGGAGTAGTAACTAGGATCCCTTAGGGTTTTCTCCTCCTATACACTGAATCAAGCATGAACTATGAAGGGACTCTGACCCAACTGTAATTCATCAAAAATTCTTGGCAAAAGAGGAAGAAAAAGAAATCCCTAAGAAAAAGAAAGAACCCTATGTAAAACCCCTACTCATGATCTAGCTTCATCGCAAACCCTAGAAGGGATGCTTAGCTAGACATAATCTAAATCTACTTGTAAAATTTAAATACAAAAAAATAAACTACCCTAATTTCATAAATTAAACTATCCTAATTGCATAAATTTAAACTGCATAATTTAAACTAACCTAATTGCAAGAAATTAAATTGCATAAATTAAACTATCCTAATTGCAAGAAAAATAAATTGCATAATGTAAAGAGATAAAATTGCATAAAAATAAAATTTTACATAAAAAATTTATTACAAAAACTTTAAAGCTCGAGGTTGAGAAGAAAGCTAAAAATCCCACTATCTAGGGTTACAAGCTTGATCAGAAGGAAAAGAATCCTTAAAACAAGGGCCTTTGGGGGCTTTTTATAGGCATTTGGAAGTTATAAGGTTTTCAAAACTTTAGATGTGGGACTAAGAGGTTTTAGAGGGCTGTTAGAGGGTTTAGGGGCTCAAATCTCGTTCAAAAAGCATTTAAATCCATCAAGAAATCCTAGAAATTATTTCAGCGGTCCGATCTTCATCTAAAGGACCCAATTCATCTAATAAATCAAGCCAGGAGCGATTCTGGGCCGTCGGATCATGATCTGGGTGAAGCGCTGCCGTTGGATCGTGCTGCAGAGATGGGATCAGGTCGGATGCATCGCGGACCGTCCGATCAAGGCGCTGGAAGATTTCGTCCGTTGGATCGCGCTGCAGAAGGATCCCGTGTTGTCCTAGTGTTCATTCATTCTTGCAATTGCCTTGATTACGGTTGGATCTTGACCGGCTGCGATGGTGGCCGTCCGATGGCGCAAAAATATGGAGCGTTGGATCTTGATCGGACCATCGAGTGATGTGAAGTTACCAGGTTGTCCTTCGGACCTTCTTCTCTCTCCTCATGAGCCCTGGACCGCGTGCGTGGACCGGGCTCGTGATGCGTTGCGGTGAGCCGAGACTCGCTGATTGGCTGGTTTATGGTACGCCGATGGGTCCATGGTCCATGCGCCTGTTGCTGTAGACCAGGCGGCTAACCAGATCAACAAATCAGTTGATTTTTGATCAATTTTGACCTGATTTGACTCGGGTTTGACCTAATTGAGTCTTCTTTCTTCATTCTTCAATTTCTGGGTCAATTTAACTCCGTTTTGCATAAAATTTGAACCGTTAGAATCCTCTTTCCTTGTTCTTTCTATTGATGACCTCTTCTTCTATAAAATATAATAACAAGTATCAATTTTCTAATAAAGTTAGATAATTTAGATATTAATTGATACTTTTTATGTCATTTGTGACATAAATCACACCCCCCAACTTAATCATTGCTAGTCCCTTAGCAATGTACCAAAATAAGATCATATTCTAAAAAGATCCTTCCTTTGCAAATTAATTTAAGATCGAAATTCAAGAAGTTTTCTAGTATTATTAAGTAATGAGCTTCGAATTAGAATCGGTAGTCAGTCTACTTAGGAGCTTTCTTAGAGTACACTTAAACTTTTATAGCACTAGTGTGAGTGATAACTAACTTAGTATTTCAGTATTAACTTGTACAGGCCAATTGTATCATTTTTCATAACTTAGTTCGATTAATTTTTATACACCCCAGATTAAACAAAGAACTAAGGTAGCTTTCACACTATTTTTTTTTTTTTTTTTTTTTGCTGAGCATCCTGGCCTTCCCACCACCGTTTGATGCGAATCTCAACACTTGACTTAGGTGAAGAGACCCGGTTACTAGGCTTAGGGCAATCCACATTTACTCTGTGTTTTGTATTTTATTTCAGGCAGGTAGCTCTTTCCTTAAATTCAAATTTTTCAATTGGGGTGTAGAGAAAATTATCTAATTTAAATAATACTCAAATCCTTAATTGGCCTTACAATTAACACCTACTTTACTTGTTAGTATGCATGTGCAATTGGAAGTGCTAATAGTCTTTAAATAACCTAGGCCACCAAGAGTCTAACCAGCTAATCTTCTCCGTGACTCACTACATTTATTAGCAAATACTTTCTAACTTACTCTTATTTTTTTTCTAGATTAATTTATTTCAAATTTTTTTTTTAATATATTAAATGCAAGAAATAACTCATAGTGGAAGGAAAAAGAAATGATAACACCTGATTTTGTTCAAGCTCTCCCCCAACTTGACCGACATTGTCCCCAATGGAGTTTATCTAATTTATTTGTCCTAAACAAACTGAAAACAAAGAAAGTATTAGAAATTAAATAAGCTGGGTTGCCTCCCAGAAGTGCTAAGTTTTATGTCTTCAGCCAGACCAAACCTCGAAGTAATTTAATCAGAATAAGTTGGTTCATAAAGAACCATGGCATCTTCAACAGTCTCGACAGGTAATTCCAAGAATGGTTTTAATCGTTGACCATTAACTTTAAAGATAATACCATTACTTGGGTTTTCTATCTCAACAGCTCCGTGTGAAAAGACTTTCTTTACTAAAAATGGTCCTGTCCATCTAGACCTAAGCTTTCCTGGAAACAGATGTAATCTAGAGTTATATAAGAGCACCTTTTGTCCGATATTGAAAGTTTTTCTCATAATTGATTGATCATGAAATGCTTTGGTTCGTTCTTTGTATATCCTTGCATTTTCATAGGCTTCATTTCTAAGTTCTTCTAATTCATTCAACTGAAGCTTCCTATGGTTTCCAGCGTCGTTCAAATTTATATTTAGTTGTTTGATGGCCCACATGGCTTTGTGTTCTATCTCAATAGGCAAGTAACATGGTTTACCAAACACAATCCTATAAGGAGACATTCCTAGATTGGTCTTGAAAGCGGTTCGGTATACCCAAAGTGCATCAATTAATTTCAAAGACCAATCCTTTCTATTGGCACTAACAGTTTTTTCCAGGATCTGTTTGATTTATCGGTTTGACACTTCAACTTGTCCACTAGTTTGAGGATGATATGGTGTGGCCAATTTGTGGGTGACATTATACTTTTTCATCAATGTTGCAAAAGGTCGGTTACAAAATGGGGTTCCTCGATCACTAATGATTGCCCTAGGAATACCGAAATGGGAGAGAATATTTTCTTTAAGAAACTTAATGACCATTTTGCTATCGGGTGTTCTACATGCAATTGCTTCTATCCATTTTGAAATATAATCAACTGCTACTAGAATATATTCATTTCCAAAGAAATTTGGAAATGATCCCATGAAATCGATCCCCCAAACATCAAAAACTTCAACTACCAAGATTGGGTTGAGTGGCATCATGTGTCGCTTGATGATTCGACCCATTTTCTGATATTGAGCACAACTTTTACAATATTCATAAGCATCCTTAAACAAATTGGGCCAATAAAAATCACATTGGAAGAACCTTAGCAGCAGTTTTCTTAGACGCGAAGTGACCCCCACATGCTTGATCATGATAAAAAGATAAAATATTCATGACTTCGTTATCTGGGATACACCTTCTAATAATTTGATCAGGATATTGTTTAAAAAGATAAGGATCATCCCAAATGAAATACTTCACTTGGGCAAAGAATTTATATTTATCCTGCTTAGTCCAATGAGAAGGTATCTTACCTATGGCTAAATAATTTACAATATCAGCAAACCAAGGTTCAGTAGACACAGACATGAGTTGCTCATCTGGGAAAGATTCATTGATGGGTGGTTCACTAGATGGTGCGACTGGAATTCAAGACAAATGATCTGCTACAACGTTCTCAGTGCCTTTCTTGTCCCTAATTTCTAGGTCAAATTCTTGAAGGAGCAAAATCCATCTGATTAAGCGTGCCTTGGCATCTTTCTTTGCTAGGAGATGTCTAATGGCTGAGTGATCGATGTAAACAATGGTGTGGGTCCCAACCAAATAAGATCTAAATTTCTCTAAAGCAAAGACAACGGCAAGGAACTCCTTCTCAGTTGTGGTGTAGTTAAGCTGCGCATCATTTAAGGTTTTACTTGCATAATATATCACTCTAGGCAGCTTATTTACCGTTGACCTAAGATTGCGCCCACAACATGATCGGACGTATCACACATTAATTCAAATGGTTCAGACCAGACAGGAGGATGAATGATTGGAGCTGATACAAGTATTTTTTTTAGAAATTCAAAAGATTCTAAGCACTCATGAGTAAATTCAAATTTAGTATCCTTTGCCAAAAGATTAGTCAGTGGACGTGCTACTTTGCTAAAGTTGGCAATAAACTTTCTATAGAATCCAGCATGACCTAAAAATAAACGTATTTCTTTCACAGATTTAGGTGGTGGAAGACTTGCAATTAGATCTATTTTGGCCTTGTCCACTTCAATCCCCTTTTTAGAAATGACATGGCCAAGAACTATTCCCTGTTTGACCATAAACTGACATTTTTTTCAGTTGAGAACTAAGTACTTCTCCTTACATCGTTCTAGAACTAATTGCAGGTGATTCAGACACTTGGAGAAGGTTAGGCCAAAAATAGAAAAGTCATCCATAAAAATTTTTAGAAATCGTTCTATCATATCTGAAAACATGCTGATCATGCATCTCTGGAAGGTTGCTGGTGTATTACATAGTCCAAAGGGCATTCGTCTATAGGCAAAAGTACCAAATGGATAAGTGAATGTAGTCTTTTCTTGATCTTCAGCGGCTATGGGGATCTGGTTATAACCGGAGTATCCATCAAGAAAATAGTAAAACTCTTGTCCGGCTAGTCTTTCCAACATTTGATCAATAAATGGCAAAGAAAAGTGATCTTTCCTTGTCGCAGCATTCAACTTTCTATAGTCTATACAGACCCTCCATCCCGTTTGGGTCCTAGTTGGGATAAGTTCGTTTGCATCATTTTGGACCACTGTTACCCCAGATTTCTTGGGTACTACTTGAACTGGGCTTACCCAAGAGCTATCAGAAATAGGATAAATTATTTCATTATCTAGGAGTTTCAGAATCTCCTTTTAACTATATCCTTCATAGCTGGATTAAGCCTTCTTTGGGCTTCTCTTGTTGGTTTAGTCTCTTCCTCTAAGTATATTCTATGTTGAACTATAGAAGGGCTTATTCCTTTGATATCTGCTATGGTCCAACCTATTGCTTCTTGATTTGCTTTTAGAACTGACACTAACTCCTCCTCTTGCTTGGGATCTAGGTCTGATGCAATAATTACAGGCAAAGTTTTTTTGGGTCCTAGATATGCATACTTGAGATGTTCTGGGAGGGGTTTCAGTTCTAAAATTGGTGCTTCCTCTATCGATGGTTTAGGTGATGATTTCACCATCTCAATGATTGGTTCAGTAGGAAGTATCGATTTCTGATTAATCTGATTTTCTTTAAGTATTTCATTGACATCCTCAGACTCATGGATTAACCAGGGGTTAGACTCTAGGTCGACTTCATCATCACTAATGTCAATGGATTCATAAATACCATCTTGGACTACATTGACATCAGCATGAGAAGAGGATTCCTGTTCTAAGTTAAAAACATTAAGCTCAATGGTCATATTCCCAAAGGATAACTTCATTAGACCATTTCGACAATTGATTTCAGCATTGGCCGTAGCTAAGAATGGTCTTCCTAAAATAACAAGTATATGTCTTTTAGGATTCGCAACTGGCTCAGTCTCTAAAACAATAAAATCTACAGGAAAAATAAAATTTACAACCTTTATCAGAACATCCTCGACCATTCCCTTAGGGATCCTGAGAGATCTATCTGCTAACTGTAATGTGATCCCAGTAGGTTGAAGTTTTTCTAATCCTAGTTGTTCATACACCGAATATGGAAGGATATTCACACTAGCTCCTAGATCTAGCAAGATCTTTTTTATATTGGTTTCTCCAATAACACAAGAAATTGTTGGAGCTCCAGGGTCCTTATATTTAATTGGCACATGGCTAGATAGGTATGAACTAACACTTGCAGCCAAAAATGCTTTCTTTGGTACATTAGTGGTCCTTTTCCTAGTGCAAAGATCTTTTAAAAATTTGGCATAAGTTGGAACCTGATGGATTATATCTAAAAGAGGAATATTAACTTGGACTTCTTTAAATACCTCTAAAATTTTGTCTAAATGTTCAGATTTATTGGATTTCAGTCTGTTTGAAAAAGGAGCTCTAGGACTTTTAAGTACTGGACTAGGTGAATTTTCAGTTTCTGATGCTTGAGGTTGAAAGGTAGTAGTTTTAGAAGGTGACTCGGCAGATGAGTCCTCTATATCATCAAGTGCAACTACCTTATTGTCTATTTGTTTTTCCGATCTTAAGGTATGAATGGCATTTACACCATTAACTTGGTTTCCTTGTTGGGGTCGTGGACCATTTTGATTCCTAGGATTTGGCTCAGGTTGGCTAGGTAACCTACCATGTTCTCGTTCACTAATGGTCGAAGCCAGCTGACTTACTTGCATTTCCAGACGGGCTATAGCTTGGGTGTTATTATTTATGAGTTGACCCGTGGTTTGCATAAAGCTGGTATGTGTCTTCATCATGGCTTCTAGGCTTTTCTCTAAAGAGGTAATTTTCTTGTCATTATCATGGAAGCCTGGCGGGTTATTCATCACTGGGTTGGACCTTAGATTTTGCTGATTGAAATTTGGATTGCCTATATTAGGATTCTGGACCATGAGAAATTCAGGTGATTCCTCCAACCTGGGTTATATGTGGGTGCATAAGGATTGTTCAATGGTCCTTGATAGGTGGCATTCACCTGTGCACACTCATTCGAGTAGGAACATTCTTCTAAGACATGGTCTGGTGCATTGCACCCTTTACACATGGGTGCAGATATTTGATTTACATTGGCTGGTCTCTGTAATTCTAAGGCTTCCAATCTACGTGTTAAGGTTGCAATCTTGGCCTCTGATGCTAGGATTGGTTGAATTTGATGCATTCCTCCTCTTGAAGGTGTAGCTTTATCAGGTTCCCTAATTGTTTCCCACTGTAAATTTTTCTCGGCTAGGTCTTCTAAGAATTGTCAAGCTTCAGTAGTTTCTTTGTCCATAAATTGGCCTTGGCACATGGACTCTAGCATGGTTCTTGAGTTTGAATCTAACCCCTCATAGATGATCTGGCATAGTCTCCAAATTTCTATTCCATGGTGTGGGCATTGGGTCAAAAGATTCTTGAAACGATCAAAGTACTTCCAAAATGATTCACCAGCTAGTTGGTAAAATTGATTTATTTCATTCCTAATCCTAGCTATTTTATGATGGGGAAAATACTTTTTCAAAAATGTTCTCACAAAGCCCTCCCAGGTAGTAACAGAATAGTTTGGCAGACTATAAAGCCACTTCTTAGCATTATCCTTAAGGGCAAAGTTGATTAATCTAAGTTTGACCTCATCCTCTGTCAATTGCAGTTTCATGGTTGCACATACCTCCTCAAATTCTCTAATAAATATATAAGCATCCTCTAATCCTGTGAATTTTGGAAGTATATTTATGATTTGAGGTTTGATTTCAAAATTGTTAGCTGTGGGTTGTGGCAACCTGATACAAGATGGTTGGATGGAGCCAACTGGATAACATAAATCCTTAAGGGTCATAGGTTGGATTGGCTCAGCCATTGGAACAACAAGAATTGACTCAATTCTAACTAGATGACCCGACACTCTTCTCCACACACGAGGTGTACGATTTCGATGTTTATATAATTTTTTTTTAAAATTTTTATGTATAAGAAAAAGAAAGAAAAGAGAAAAAGTTCTAAAGAAAAGATCCTAAGGAGTCCTAAATCTAAAGAAAAGTAATCAAATTAATTTAAATTTTAATAAATTTTTTTTTTATTTTTCAAACAAGTGAAATAATAAATTAAACTCAATCTATCCTAGGGTTAACCTAAATCTAAACAGCTCCTAACTGTTCCAAGATGACCCTTCAAGCCTTCCAAGTGGAGATTGATCAACTAGTTAGCCAGGTAAGTATAAGAGGTGGGAGGTTCACTCATCGTTGCCTTTCTAGACACCAAACGAGTTGGCCAGGCCAGCAACTGAACCAATTTAACAAACCACCCTCAGGGACTTGCCTAGACACCAACTAATCAAACAACTCAAACTTAGTAGAACTCTTAGGGTTCCTTGTCCTATTGAGCTCGAATTTCTTAAGGTTGACGTCTAATTGATTTTAAGATTAAAGGTCTAAGTAATGCAATATGATGGAGATGGTTTTTGGGCTAAGGAAGGGTAATGAAATCCCCACCTTATCTTGTTAATGGGTTGATGCCCTTAGATTAATTATGAAAATACAAATGCAAATAAACAAGATGACCAAGAATGTAAAAGATTTTAATTTAGAATTTTTTTTTATTTTGATATTTTACTTCATGATTACTAAATGTCTTTTGTTTTGTTTTATATTTTTTTTGTGATTAAGTAAATTCAAATAATTAGGTCTAAAAGGAAAAGTAATTAACTAAAAATAATAAAAGAGAAATTAGAAGCGTACCTGAGTTTTTCAGCAATCACCAACTAAATATAGAAACCTAAAGGAAAAAGAAAGAGAGTTATAAAGCACGAAGAACAAATATTTGAAAATAATTTAAAATGCCAAATCCCCGGCAACGGCGCCAAAAACTTGATTTGCAAATCTTAAAATTTGTTTATAAAACCACAAGCACACAGTGTGCAGAGTAGCACGACCAGCGAGTACGGATCGATCCCACAGAGACTTGGTTTAAAAACGATTTTCAAATCTATGCTCAAGCAAGCTTTAACGAAAATCGAAAATCGAAAGTTGTTTGCTAAAGACAATAAGACTAAGGATCTAGGATTTTTGAATCCACTAGATCTAGATTAGAAAATTCTACCTAGAATTTTTTTTATTGATCCTAACAACTACTCCTCTTGTCTTTCCCAAGCATAGATTATGAAGGGACTAAGGCCCAACGATAACCCATCAAGATTCTTTACAGGGGAGTAGTAACTAGGATCCCTTAGGGTTTTCTCCTCCTATGCACTGAATCAAGTATGAACTATGAAGGGACTCTGACCCAACTGTAGTTCATCAAAAATTCTTGACAAAAGAGGAAGAAAAAAAAACCCTAAGAAAAAGAAAGAACCCTATGTAAAACCCCTACTCATGATCTAGCTTCATCGCAAACCCTAGAAGGGATGCTTAGCTAGACATAATCTAAATCTACTTGCAAAATTTAAATGTAAAAAAATAAACTACCCTAATTTTATAAATTAAACTATCCTAATTGCATAAATTTAAACTGCATAATTTAAACTAACCTAATTGCAAGAAATTAAATTGTATAAATTAAACTATCCTAATTGCAAGAAAAATAAATTGCATAATGTAAAGAGATAAAATTGCATAAAAATAAGATTTTATATAAAAAAAATTTATTACAAAAACTTCAAAGCTCGAGGCTTGAGAAGAAAGCTAAAAACCCCACTATCTAGGGTTACAAGCTTGATCGGAAGGAAAAGAATCCTTAAAACAAGGACCTTTGGGAGATTTTTATAGGCATTTGGGAGTTATAAGGTTTTCAAAACTTTAAATGTGGCACTAAGAGATTTTATAGGGCTGTTAGGGGGGTTTAGGGGCTCAAATCTCGCTCAAAAAGCACTTAAATCCATCAAGAAATCCTAAAAATTATTTCAGCCGTCCGATCTTCATCTAAAGGACCCAATTCATCTAATAAATCAAGCCAGGAGCGATTCTGGGCCGTCGGATCATGATCTGGGTGAAGCGCTGCCGTTGGATCGCGCTGCAGAGATGGGATCAGGTCGGATGCATCGCGGACCGTCCGATCAAGGCGCTGGAAGATTTCGTCCGTTGGATCGCGCTGCAGAAGGATCCCGTGTTGTCCTAGTGTTCATTCATTCTTGCAATTGCCTTGATTACGGTTGGATCTTGACCGGCTGCGATGGTGGCCGTCCGATGGTGCAAAAATATGGAGCGTTGGATCTTGATCGGACCATCGAGTGATGTGAAGTTACCAGGTTGCCCTTCGGACCTTCTTCTCTCTCCTCATGAACCCTGGACCGCGCGCGTGGATCGGGCTCGCGATGCATTACGGTGAGCCGAGACTCGCTGATTGGCTGGTTTATGGTGCACCGATGGGTCCATGGTCCATGCGCCTGTTGCTGTGGATCAGGCGGCTAATCAGATCAACAAATCAGTTGATTTTTGATCAATTTTGACTTGATTTGACTCGGGTTTGACCCAATTGAGTCTTCTTTCTTCATTCTTCAATTTCTGGATCAATTTAACTCCGTTTTGCATAAAATTTACGCCGTTGGAATCCTCTTTCCTTGTTCTTTCTATTGATAACCTCTTCTTCTACAAAATATAATAACAAGTATCAATTTCCTAATAAAGTTAGATAATTTAGATATTAATTGATACTTTTTATGTCAATTTGTGACATAAATCAAATATGCATATACCAAAATTAATAACAAATGTAACATATATATTTAAATTTAAAGATGCATGCCAACTAATAGATGAAATTTCATACATGAAAATAGTATCCATCAATTTACATATCAAATATGCATTACAATAGTAAATATAAAATTTACAATAAACACATTTCTAATATAAAGAGCTAATAATGAAAATATCAAATTCTTCTAAGAATAGACTCAACAATTTCTTTAAGAACATGTCTAGGTGCTCTTTTTAGTAGGTAAGAAGTGCTTAAAGACAACATGCCCATTAAGATAGAAATTAGGGCTCAATGAGATGACTATTGATATGATGATATTTCTTTTCATGTATTTTTTTACAAAAGCTTTCATTAACCAATAATATGTTTTAGATTGTCTCCACATATGATCTAACATTTGTTGCCAATGTTCAAGTAAGGTGGCTTGTAATACTGAGAAGTTTTAATCTTCATTCATAACAAATCCCTCAAAGATAATATTTTGTATTTTTTTCATTGACCATCTTAACATGCTCAATCATATCAATGTTGGGTTCTATTCTATATTCATTCAATTGTCTTACCATTTTCCTAACTTGTGGTTGCTGGTTTGGTATTCTTATGACTATGGAGCATCTTTTCATAAGTACCATTTTTTCTATAATAAATAAAAAAAATAAAATATGAGGAAAAATTTGATATAGGCACCCAAATATCAAGATACAAGATAAGACATAATAATCTATGGCTACTCAACCTCTTTTATGTGTAAATATATTTATTTTTAATTTAACAAATATGGTAACAACTTGGCCTAGGGGTTAAACATCTTAATTTTGGGCCATCCTCCTAGATGGGGTGATTTCAAATCTCAAAGGTATCAAATATATTTCTTTGGATTTTCTTCAACCTAAGAAAATCCATCTTTTTCAATCTTAGAAAGAAACCCCAATCTCAATTTGCTCCTTGAAACTTTATTTTATTGTTCTCTTTCTACAAAGATCTAATTTTTACGAGCCATTCACCAAATTAAAGCTTGTTCAGAACCCTATTTAACCATATAAATTTTTGGGACTTAACTATTACTGCATGCACTGAACCTAGTTTGCTCTGAATGTTACTATCCTAGAAAAATTCAAACAATGATTTCTCCCAAAATAAAATTTTATTAATCATAAAATTTTGCAACAACATTACACTCATTAGGAACTATATGTGTATAAAATTTTATGGTCTAATACTTCATATATCATTAGATAATAATTTTTGAAAATATATTTCTAGAAAATTTCAAACAGTGATTTCTCCAAAAATAGAACTCTAATAATCATGAAAATTTTCAAGAATATTATATGATATGCATATAAAGTTTTATGATCTAATACTTCATATATCATCAGATAATAATTTCTGAAGATACGATTCTAAAAAATTTTAATTAACGATTTCTCTAAAAATAAAATTTTAATAATTATAAAATTTTGCAAGAATATTACACTCATTAGGAACGATATGCATATAAAGTTTTATGATCTAATACTTCACATATGATCAGATAATAATTTCTAAAGATACAGTTTTAGAAAATTTCAAATAGAGATTTCTCCAAAAATAAAACTCTAATAATCATCAAATTTTGCAAGAACATTAAACTCATTAGGAACTATAAGCATACAGAATTTCATAGTCTAATTCTTAATGGATCATTAGATATTAATTTTGTACATAAAATATCCTTAACTACAAATTTCTATAGAAATGGTAAAATACAAATCAAGAACATCTTGGAAAACATGTTAATTAGGCCTGAGAACAATCCTAATATGCTCTGATACTAATGTAGAGATTAAAATAAGATTTATACTTACAGTCTCGAATCAGTTTGTTCTACCAGCTAGTCTCAGTTGCAATCATAAATAAAAAATAATTTTTTTTTCACAGCCTAGATGCTTCTGCATAGAGAGTTTTATTTTAGAAGGAGTTTTTTCTATGGAGGATATCTCAAAAAGTTTCTACGTAAGAGTATCTCAAAAAGTAGTTGCTACCTCTTTCTTAAAATACTGACGTAGAAGTAGGAGGTTATCAAATATTATCACCTCTTAATAATTTTATTAGAAATTTTTGACTATGTTGGCTTATCACGGGTATTTTACCCAAATCATTATCTATCATTTATAATTTCCATCTTATCCTTTTAGTAATGAAGAATAAAATTAATATTATATTTTAATTCTAGGGTCTATTTGAAAAAATCAACGAAAATATAAGGAAAGATGAAAAAAATTAAAGGATAAGATCTTTTTTTGATTCTTTTTTTGAATTTTTTTTAAAAATATAATAATAAAAAAAGATTGTAATATTTTTTTTTCTTTTTTTTTTCTTCCAATCAAAAAAAAATATTTTTTTTTTAACTCTCAACCAATATATATATATATATATATATATATATATATATATATATATATATATATATATATATATATATATAAGGAACAAAAAATATTAATAAAGACAGAAATATATATATATATATATATATATATATATATATATATATATATTTCTCTCTTTATTAATATTTTTTGTTCCTCCCCAAACTCCTAAGCACGATGAAGTTCAGAGGTGGCTCTTAAATGACTACACAAAATGAGGATGTCATCTGCAAACTGAATGCATTTTGTACCTCCCTTGTTGTTTAGGGGGCCCACCCTGCAATCAGATTTTCCCAAGCCGCCTTATAAAAATTCTATCCAGTACATCAGTCACCAATATGAACAGCAGTGGGATAACGGGTTCTCTTGTCGAATGCCCTTCTTGTTTGTCATTGATGATGAGAGAAGAGTTTTCAGTTACCAAGAACAGAAGTGATCCAAGAAATCTATCTCGTTCCGAAGCCACGTTGATGCAGTACTTTTAATAAAAATTATCACACCTCCGCTCTAAAATTTTAAATCGAGAATCGTGACAACCGCTGCATATTCATAAAAATTTTTTTTCATAAATATGCAAGACATCTTATCATACTATCTTAAAACAACAGCGGAATAATTAGTCAATAATTTAAATTTAAAATATAACGATCTAATTTTTTTTTTTTAATATCTCAATAAATTCAACAATGATTCATAGGCCTTACATCAAATTTAATAAGACTTTCAACCGAAAATAAAAGTATAAAAATTCTGCTTCTGATCACTCTTCCATTCATATCTTGTATCATCTTAATTCCTCAACATCTGTAAAAATAATAAAATAGGAGGTAATGAGCTAGACAGCCCAATAAACAATGATCATTTTTCAACAGATTTCATCAGGCATTTAAGTAAATAATCATTTATAGAAAATAAGCATATATAGTTCATCAATTCGAAATCAATTTCAATTATGCAACATGATTCATGCCAAATTCATTTCCTTTTCGAAAATTCAAGTTTCTTTCGAGATTTCAATTTCTTTCGTTCTTAAATTCTTTTCGTCAACCATGAGCTATGACCATATTTTTCCTGTGGTAGGGTCATAACACCGCGTATCTTCTTGCGGTGAGCTGCGAATCATCTGGCAGCAAAGTCCTTCGGAACCGCTGGTCTCTCTGGTGGTTTGTCGCTGGTCTCTTTGGCGACGTAAACCCTCGGGACAAATCAATTGCCAACGTATATGCCCCCATTGGCAGGGTCCTTTACATAGTCAGGTTGTCAATTCATCATATTTCTTATATCATAATTCTTCATAAATTATATTTCATATTCTAATTTCGATAATAAAACATATAAACATGTAGTATCGAAATCAATCAATATAATACATCATGGAATCAATATGTTCAATCATGCTTCATCATAACATTTCAAATAAGATATTTTCATAACAAAATATCATTTATCCAATTCATGCATCGTTTCACAAATTATGTCAAAAAAATACATTATAATTTATCGATAAATCTAGAAAAAGTGAAACATTACTTACTTCGAACGCATTCCAATAAACCCACATAATTCTATAAATTTTTCTTCCAAAAATTCTGTTCGTAGATCATATCGTGATATCCCATGATCAAACATCCACAATCCTATACAGAATCAATTTCAATAATTAAAAAGAATACGAATACCATATTTCAACGGTTTAGATTGGGTCCGATCATCTAATTTTATCTAATCAAAATCTAATTAGGACCTAAACGATCCAAAGTTTGACTATCAGATCAAATCGGATTCGAAGTGATAGGATCGAGGTTTCTTCATCGATTTCATAAAATCAAGTAGAGAGAGACAATTAGAGGAGAGAGAATTCATGAGGTACAATTCGAATTAATCAGATGACACAATCCAACATTACGATTGGTCCAATATCTCGAGTGATGAAATCAACATGATCAAATCAAGTCATAGCTAGATCGGGATCATGGATGATCAAATCTAAAGATTCATGGTCTGATCAAGGTGGGTGCCAGTATGCTGTCTGACAATCATGGATCAAGGTTCTTCATTAGAATCAGATCAGAATTATTTAAAAAAATTTCTTCATTCACTAACCTTTTTAGAGAGAGAATCAATCAAGAGAGAGAATATTTTAGAGAGAGAAAATTTTAGAGAGAGAAATTTTTAGAAAGAGAAAACTCATCTTGAATTCTTCAGACAATATGATTCAATAAATTCGATCGATCAGGTCAAATCATATTAAGATTATCATGTGGATAATTCAATAAAATCATGAGAAATAAAATCTAAAAATACCTGATCTGATCAAAGTGGATGTCGGTGTACCGTCCGACGATCATAGATCAAAAATCCATCACGAGGATCATTTAAATTCATCATCATTCTTCTCAAAATTTTAGAAATCTTAGGAGAGAGAAATAATCTAGAGGAAGGATTCTAGAGAGAAAAAGTAGAGAGAAAAAGTCCAATTCTAGAGATAAAATACTAGTTCAGGCTGAAGGGAGAGAGAGAAACTCTCTTTCTCATATTTTATTATTTATATTATTATTTATTAATTAATTTATTTTATTTTTTTTCTTCTTTTCTTTCTTCTTTTTTTTTTCTTCATGGAAGAGAGAGGAGAGAAAATCCTATTTATTATTATTATATTATTATATTATTATTTTTCTTCTTCTTCTTTTTCTTTTTTTTTCTTTTCCCTTTTTTTTCTTTTTCTTTTCTTTTCCTCTTCTTTTCTTTTTCTTTTCTTTTTTTTTCTTTTTCTTTTCTTTTCCTTCTTCTTCTTCTTTTCTTCTTTCCGGGCTTGTTTTGACCGAAACAGGGGACGCGATCCCCCCTTCTTTCCCGTCCAAATCTCCCACGGGATCTCGTCGAAACGACGGGAGGGGAGGTCTAGCCTGAGGCGACGCAACCGTGACACTCGGTCTGGGTGCTCGCCGGCGGCGGACGGCGTCGGAAAAACCCAAAAAAAATCCGAAACAGAGGTTCTTGGTACCAATTTTTTTTACCAAAACACACCGTAATAATCGACAAAAATTCTAGTTTATAATCAAGGAGAGATTGAGGAGAGGATACCTTACTCTTCATGGAGATTTTTAGGCCATGAAATCATCGGCAAAAATCTTCAATCCAAGAGCAATGAACAATGAAAAATCGAGAGAAAAAAGAGATGAAAGGGAGATTTTCGGATGATTCACGTAGGAGGAGGCGAGGGGCTTGGGTTTTATAGAAGAAGAATCCATTTTTTACTCGGATTTTCCTCTCTTTTTCATGGTGGGAAGAAGACTCTCAACGGGAGTCTTCTTCCTCCCGATATCCTCTGTTTTCTCTTTTTTTTTTTTTTTTTGGACTTTGGTGGGCTGAGTTTCTTTACTCGGGCTGGGCCATCACATTCTTCCCCTCTAAAAAAAATTTCGTCCTCGAAATTTTTCTTACTTGAGTCTTCATAGTTTCTTACTTGAATCTTATCAACAAATATTTTAATATTCTAATTCTTGATATAAATTCATTCTTAAATCATTTTATAAGAAAAAAAAATAGGTACATCAAATATCTATCTGAAACGGATCCATTCATTTTCTTATTTATCAAAACCAACATCTCAAAGATTTTTAATATTTCAAGATTTCAAAATTATGATCTCATTTTCTGTAAAAATTAATGTTCAATATCTCATGACTCAAATTAAAATCAAATCTATCTCTTGTAGGTAAAAGAAAATCAATGTCTCTATTCTTGCATAAAAACTTCATTCATCATCATTCATTTATTTATTTATATATTTTTTAAAAAAATATTAATCGCTCTTAATTTCAACCCATCATAAGTTAGGAAAAACATACTTATGTGAATCATTTGATAATATCCCAATCAATCAAATTTCAAAAATACTTTTTCTTATTCATACTTTCAAAGGTTGAAGATTTATTATTTCAATCTCATTCTCGAATCTTTGATATTTTAATTCTCGATACAACTTCATCATTAAGTCATTTCATAAAAATCAATATCACCATTGTTGATTGAATCAATATTACTATTTCTAGTCATCGAAATTTTCTTACTCAAATCTTCAAACTCTTAAATATTTTAATTCTTGAAGTAAATTTTATCATTAAGTCATTCCATAATAAAAATCAATAACTCAAACATTAATCTAAATCAAAACTATATTTTTTTTATAATCAAAATCATTGTCTCTATTCTAAGTAAGTATATCAATTTTCTTTATCTAAACATTAACAACTCTTAATTAATCAATTCATTATCAAATTTAATTATAAATAACTCCAATCCATCTTTTGTAGAATAATCGTCAATATCAATAGATAACCTCAATCTTTTCTATTCAATCAGAGAAATAATAATGATCAAAAGAGTCCAAACTTCAAATTTTATTATACCCTGGAGATAAATATTTGAGTATAATAATCTAAGATCGAAATCATTATTCGATAAATAATCTCAAATTCTTCCTAATAAATAAAGAATTATAAAATTTAATTTTAGGATAAAAAAATTTATCTCTAAATATTCTAAATCTAAAATCAAAAATCAAAGATCCACTCATCCTAGAATTAGGATGCTAAATATTTTTTTTTAGCATAGTAGACGGAAGTGCTACTTTTGAAAATCACATTAGGGATATCCAAAAATTATTTTTTCTAATATCAATGAATTTATTGTATCAAATAATATCATCTATCATAATTCTTTAACTCAAAGAGTCAACATTTCTGACTTACTCAAAGTAATCCAGATTATCATTCTTCCGCTGCGCACTCTGATCTAACAATCAAAATTTCTTAGGTTCACCAAAAAAAAAGTTTGATCAAATTATTTCTTTATCTTATCAATAGAAAAGATCTAAAATTTTAAATTTTAATTGAAGTCAAAGATTAACTTTCGATTCACATTCATACTTTTACTGGTGTACAATAATCTTGATTAACCCTTGAGTCCAATATCATATTTAAACCATCATATAGATTTACTATAATCAATGTGAATCAAATTTTAATTCTCATATCAATTCAATGCGATAATTTTCAAATCAAAATTCTTATAAGTCAAATTAATGATGAAAAAAAATTTTTTGATGCTCCACCAAATTTGGGCATAATTAGAATATATAAGAACTTCAAATCATTATTTTTTTTTCTAAAATTTCTATCATCAGGATCTTCAATATCTATCAAATATCCTTTCATAACATTCATACAAGCTTCAAAAAAATCAAATCTCCATTTAATAGTAGATTCAATTAGGGACCTCGTTAACAAAAGCAAAGAAACTCCATATCAATTTCTAAATCCAAAATTTCTAAATTATAAATTCACATAATTTCGATAATTTTAAATAAATATAAATCAAATTTTTTTATCTTAATCTAAAGATATCAATTTTTCATTAACAACCTCAACAATAATATTAAAAAATCTCTTGATCAACTTAGATATGAAATTTTTAAATTAAAATTTTATACACATCATGTAATCTCCAAGAGACATAATAAGATCCATTATTTAGATCTAAGGATGATGATTAAAGCTTTCAATACGATGAATATCCTACAACCTCATAATCGATTTCATCAATAAGAAATAGGTTTCTTTGCAATATCCTCAAATATGCATTCATCCTATTATGCCACTTTATATGTAATCCACATACCAAATTTAATTTCGATAAATATTCCAATCAAGCATCATAAAAGATTTTTCTTAGTCCATCCTGGAATAATATTTTATCATCAAATCTTTATCTTGCCAATAATAGTCAACTTCTCAACTAGAAGTAATATTATAGTATTATTCTCACATCGAATTTAAACTTACAATTCATTTGAATAACCAATGATCAAATTAATAACCATAATGCACAATAAAATTTTATGTCAATCCTTTTGTGATTACTTTCGATCAAGATCTAACTAATCATATCATGATTTATAGATTATCCATCATATTTCAAACTCCATATGTCATAATCTCTTGCGATCCTTTTATACATAATCTCAATGTTTAATCAAAATTTATAAATATTTCTCCCACTACAATCATCAAAGATCTACACTATAATGTCCCTGGTGTCTATCCACTTACACCCATTCTATATCTGATTCTATGTTTCATAATTTATCTACTTATGCTCTGATACCACTTTAATTGTCACGCCCCCGATCCGAGATTTTGAATCGAGGGTCATGGCAACCGCCGCATACTCATAGAAAATTCTTCCCATAAGCATGCAAGGCATCTTATCATACTATCCTAAAACAACAGCAAAATAATTAGTCAACAATTTAAATTTAAAATATAATGATCTAATTTTTTTTTCTTTAATATCTCAATAAATTCAACAATGATTCATAGGCCTTACATCAAATTCAATAAGACTTTCAATCGAAAATAAAAGTATAGAGACTCTGCTTCTGATCACTCTTCCATTCATATCTTGTATCATCTTAATTCCTCAACATCTGTAAAAATAATAAAATAGGAGGTAATGAGCTAGACAGCCCAGTAAGCAATGATCACTTTTCAACAGATTTCATCAGGCATTTAAGTAAATAATCATTTATAGAAAATAAGCATATATAGTTCATCAATTCGAAATCAATTTCAATTATGCAACACGATTCATACCAAATTCATTTTTTTTCGAAAATTCAAGTTTCTTTTGATATTTCAATTTCTTTCGTTCTTAAATTCTTTTTGTCAACCATGAGCTATGACCATATTTTTTCTGTGACAGGGTCATAACACCGCGTATCTTCTTGCAGTGAGCTACGAATCATCTGGCAGCAAAGTCCTTCGGAACCGCTGGTCTCTCTGGTGGTTTGTCGCTGGTCTCTCTGGCGACGTAAACCCTCGGGACAAATCAATTGCCAACGTATATGCCCCCATTGGCAGGGTCCTTTACATAGTCAGGTTGTCAATTCATCATGTTTCTTATATCATAATTCTTCATAAATCATATTTCATATTCTAATTTCGATAATAAAACATATAAACATGTAGTATCGAAATCAATCAATATAATACATCATGGAATCAATATGTTCAATCATGCTTCATCATAACATTTCAAATAAGATATTTTCATAACAAAATATTATTTATCCAATTCATGCATCGTTTCACAAATTATGTCAGAAAAATATATTATAATTTATCGATAAATCTAGAAAAAGTGAAACATTACTTACTTCGAACGCATTCCAATAAACCCACATAATTCTATAAATTTTTTTTCCAAAAATTCTGTTCGTAGATCATATCGTGATATCCCATAATCAAACATCCACAATCCTATACAGAATCAATTTCAATAATTAGAAAGAATACGAATACCATATTTCAACGGTTTAGATTGGGTTCGATCATCTAATTTTATCTAATCAAAATCTAATTAGGACCTAAACGATCCAAAATTTGACTATTAGATCAAATCGGATTCGAAGTGATAGGACCGAGATTTCTTCATCGATTTCATAAAATCAAGTAGAGAGAGATAATTAGAGGAGAGAGAATTCATGAGGTACAATTCGAATTAATCAGATGACACAATCCAACATTACGATTGGTCCAATATCTCGAGTGATGAAATCAACATGATCAAATCAAGTCATGACTAGATCGGGATCATGGATGATCAAATCTAAAGATTCATGGTCTGATCAAGGTGGGTGCCAGTATGCTGTCTGACAATCATGGATCAGGATTCTTCATTAGAATCAGATCAGAATTATTAAAAAAAATTTCTTCATTCACTAACCTTTTTAGAGAGAGAATCAATCAAGAGAGAATATTTTAGAGAGAAAAAATTATAGAGAGAGAAAACTCATCTTGAATTCTTCAGACAATATGATTCAACAAATTCGATCGATCAGATCAAATCATGTTAAGATTATCATGTGGACAATTCAATAAAATCATGAGAAATAAAATCTAAAAATACCTGATCTGATCAAAGTGGATGTCGGTGTACCGTCCGACGATCACAGATCAAAAATCCATCACGAGGATCATTTAAATTTATCATCATTCTTTTCAAAATTTTAAAAATCTTAGGAGAGAAAAATAATCTAGAGGAAGGATTCTAGAAAGAGAAAATAAAGAGAGAAAGTCCAATTCTAGAGATAAAATACTAGTTCAGGCTGAAGGGAGAGAGAGAAGAGAGAGAAACTCTCTTTCTCATATTTTATTATTTATATCATTATTTATTAATTAATTTATTTTATTTTTCTTTCTTCTTTTCTTTCTTCTTTTTTTTTCTTTTTTTTTCTTCACGGAAGAGAGAGGAGAGAAAATCCTATTTATTATTATTATATTATTATTATATTATTTTTCTTCTTCTTCTTTTTTCTTTTTTTTTCCTTTTTTTTTTTTTTCTTTTCTTTTCCTCTTCTTTTCTTTTTCTTTTCTTTTTTTCTTTTTCTTTTTCTTTTCTTTTCCCTCCTTCTTCTTTTCTTCTTCCCGGGCTTGTTTTGACCGAAACAGGGGACGCGATCCCCCCTTCTTTCCCGTCCAAATCCCCCACGGGATCTCGTCGAAACGACGGGAGGAGAGGTCTAGCCTGAGGCGGCGCAACCGTGACACTCGGTCTGGGTGCTCGCCGGCGGCGGACGGCGTCGGAAAAACCAAAAAAAAATCCGAAACAAAGGTTCTTAGTACCAATTTTTTTTCCAAAACAACACCGTAATAATCGACAAAAATTCTGGTTTATAATCAAGGGAAGATTGAGGAGAGGATACCTTACTCTTCGTAGAGATTTTTAGGCCACGAAATCACCGGCAAAAATCTTCAATCCAAGAGCAATGAACAATGAAAAATCGAGAGAAAAAAGAGATGAAAGGAAGATTTTCGGATGATTCATGAAGGAGGAGGCGAGGGGCTTGAGTTTTATAGAGGAAGAATCAGTTTTTTACTCGGATTCCCTTCTCTTTTTCACTGTGAGAAGAAGACTCTCAACAGGAGTCTTCTTCCTCCCGATATCCTCTGTTTTTTCTTCTTTTTTTTATTTTGTTTGGACTTTGGTGGGCTGAGTTTCTTTACTCGGGCTAGGCCATCACAAGAATTTCCAAGATATACAATCAAATACCTTCTCAAAGACCACTTTACATACACACCCTTGCTTTTCATTCTGATATGATCTCGGTTGCAGCAACATAACTTTCAAAGATGAGACGCCTTTGGATGAAGGCATTCTGAAAGGGGGATTTTAGAGAAGATTTTAATGATGGCGTGCTCAAGACATGTTGGCCTGAAGTTTATAACCGTGGCTAGCCCATAAATTTTAGGTATCAACGCCATAAAAGAGAAATTAAATCTGGAAACGTCTGTGTTTTGATGTTGGATAGCATTCATGACCTTTACCAGATCCTCATGCAATAATCTCCCACTACTTTTGATAAAAAGGATATTGGAAAGCCGTCGGGTCCCAGCGACGTATTCTTGGCCATGCTAAAGACTGTACCTATCCAAAGAGCCCAAGCCGCCTCAATACAAATGTCTGAAGTACTCCCAAACAGTGAAGAGTAATGCTCATAGAAAGATTTATGTATGTCGTCTCCTTCGCTGATCAGATCCCCCCTGTACACAATTTTCATTATCAGGTTCTTGCGTCGCCGATTTGATGCACATATGAAAAAATTTAGGATTGTGTTGCCGTCTTTGATCCATTGTTTTCTTCATCGCTGTTGCCAAAAAGTTTCTTCCGCTCTGTCATCCTCTTCAATGCCGTCCAGGATTCAATGCGTCTCAGTTTTTCATTCCATGCCCGCAGTCTGAAATAGAGAGAACACAATATTGAATCATTTGCTTGCTGTTGGATTGCAGGTACCATGCATTTTCAAAGCGAAATGGGATGCAGTGCTGGGTTGATACTTTGGTCTGAATGCCGAGTGATAGGAAAGTGGTGTACCAAACTTGCTAGGTGCTACTTTTGATCTCAATGGAGATTAGGTGTGGCGAATCAAAGCTCATACAAGGATTTTATTCTTCCTTTGGATACTCGCAATGGAGGGTCTACCTAATGGCGCTGCTCTTTATCTAGGAAATATTGTGTTGTTCCTACAATTGTGAAGATGCTAGACACTATTTCTTCCTATGCCACGAGGCCGAGCTGGCGTGGCAAAGCTTTGAAAATAGAGCTGGCGTGGCAAAGCTTTGAAAACTCAAAACAGTGGGCTCTAGGAACTAATGAACTATTAACTTATGGTAGTCGTTGATGTTATCTTGGGACTAATAACAATAGGCTCTAGGAAGTATTAACTTAAACTCCTACTATCCACAAGAAGTCTAGGTTGCGTTTGGTAGCCGGTAATTTATCCAGATTGTCAATAATTTAATTTGAGCCTACCAAATTATCATGTTTGGTATACTTTTTGGATGGCAATCTAGATGGCTTTTTAGAAGGTAATCTGGATAGCTTTAGGGAAGAATGGCTATCCAGATTATAACTTCTTTAGCAATGTTGCAAAAAAAAATTTAGATAAAATTATCCCTAAAAAATTTTGGCCTCTTCACTCCTGCTTGTGGCTTCTTTACACCCAACTCTCACCGTACTCCCCCTACCCACCTCCCTCCTCTACACCCAACTCTCTCTCCCTACCCACCTCCCTCGGGGCAACACCCATACCCCCCCCCCTCCTCCCTCATCTCGCAGGGACATCGTCGGAGAGGCAGTTGACACAAAGGTCAAGCACACGAAGGGTGCAGCAACGAATGAGCTTGTGGGAGAGGCCATCGTAAAGATGGTTGTCAAAGAAGAAGAGCTAATGAAGGGTGGGGAGGGCAATGCGGGTGGCAACGCCGCTTCTCGTCAAGGAAAAAAAGAGCATCAGAGCAAAATTACTATGAATATTTTGAAAATTTAATTTTACATTACCAAAAATCTGATATCATACTAAATATGTCAATCAAAATTCTTAATAATTTTACTGCAATATTATCTGTATGTAACAAAAATAGTAATCAACATTACTGATAATTTAATAGTAACAATCCATCTTGAAGACAATCCATATTATCTTGTAAAATTATCTGGCAATGTACCAAACACAACCTTAAAAATCATGTGGTTAAAATATCAATGCAGTCCGTAACAACAGATCATATTGCACAATAAAAGATGATCAGAGCATAAAACTCTCACCAAAAAAACATAGAAATCCATCCCTTGTTTCATCATTCCCCTGTCAGACATTTTTGATCAGTTGTTATATCTTGAGCTACTAATGGAAAGATGAATAATGAAAGCCAAAAAATATAGCCAACTGATGCCAAAGTAGATCTGTCGATGGACGATCATATAAACCGCTTCAAGAAGAGGTGCAAATCATCTTAAGACAATAAGAAAGCTTTCAGACCCTGTTGGAGCAGAGGCTAGGCCAACAAACAGAAATTACTACAGTATTTACTCTTTTCAGCAAAATATCAACAATAGCTTGACATCATTTCTTGAGCGTAGTCGCTTAGCTTTAGAAGTAGACAGCAATACAAACTCAAATACAGAAAAGCCAGTTGCATACAGTCCCCATACTGCATGCAATTGGGTAGGAATGAAATAAAAATAAATTCCCAACCCAAGATAAAATTTTAGCCTCTCGCGGAAGCCAGAAGAGATCCCCAACCTCAAATACTCGACTTCCATTAAGACTATCAAAGCTCCCCAGAAATGATTCTGAAAATTAAATTCCGATCGCAACTTCAACAGCTAGGCTGCAGTTATGGTGTCTCCTTATGTACTTTCTAAGACAAAAACAACACTGGATTTACATAAACAACAAAGGCAAGGTATTCACAAACCATGCTAAAACCTCTTCCCAAGAATAACGCCAATGATTATGGACACCAGAGCAACTCCTAAGATGAATTTAAAGGCCATTAACCCAGAAGGCTCCGGAGAAGCATTCATGGTAGATATTGCAGAAGTTGTCTGTGCAGTCTGATGAACCTCTTCGCTTCTTTTCTTGCTCTTCCTTTTTGATGGTGTTGAAGTATTCAGTCCAAGATCTCTGGATTTCACCTCTACTTTATTCTCTGATTTAGCTTCTAGAACTCCATCCTTAACCTGCAAACAAATAGGAATTGAGAATGCTGAGAGGTGCCTCTGACAACTGATTATTGTAGAAAGCATGGATATGAAAGGGAAATGTTGTAAATCAAATTAGTGAGTTACACTTGCCTCTTCCCTAGATTTAGCATTTGCCAACTCGTTCTCAAGTTCCGCAATCTTCTTTTCCATATCAACTGTCTGACTCAGTTTATGCTTCAAATCATCAAGCTCTGCATTGACCATGGCAAGTTTCTTGCCTTCTTCTACAACCTGCATGTTCGAAACAAGTATCTTGTATAAATGCTATAGTACTTTCTGGATCTGAAGCATGCAGATTTTCAAGATGCTGAGATATATTTCAAAAACAAAAAGAGAAAATAAGGAAATGGAAAAGATTAAAAGCTGGTCAAAACTTGATTACTTTTTCTTTTAAAAAAAAGTTAGGCACTGCCTAACTGAGTATTTATTAAAAGAAGGAACAAACATCCATGCAGAAAATATAAAACATACTATATGGACAGTCAAACCATCAAAACCATTAGGATCACCAAACAAACACTGATTTCTCAGTTTATGAAAATCTGGGGAAATCTCCTGAGTCTCTTTATCTGAAGCAACTGCTGTCCACAATTTCACTAGCTGCTGGATTCTCTGAATGGATTGAAGGGCTGAGTTTTTTTTTATAGCAAAAACCCACTCTAACCATTACCACCACTATCACATCAACAACCACATACCAACCTCTGTTCCATCTTCTCTTGATATGCAAACCTTCATTACTAGAACTCCAATAGGAAGACTCCATTACAGGATGGTCTGCCATCTTCTCCTGATATTGCAATTCAGGATTTATCTGTTTTTCCAATTATCATCTTTACTAAGACCTTGTTTGATGCGGGACAATCCTAAAAAGAAAATCAATCCTAATAATCAAGCTCTCTTCTGTTCATCAACAACAAATCACGTCCGGCCAGGGGCTCATTATTCCCAGGACAGACAGTATAGTTGCCTATACTCTGCTCAGGAGGCGTGATTGATTGATACGAGACTAAAGCGAGATCAATCTAAATGATACAGACGAATGCCATTCGAGAGATCAGTAAACAATTAGTAATAGAAAATTTCATAAACAGATAGCAGAAATTAAACATGCTCACGAGTAAATGCAAAAAAAGAAATAAGAATGGAACGAGAGAAAATAAAATATTAAACCCGTGAGAAAATCCAAAAAGATGATAAGAATCCGGATCGTGGTAGTTAAGAAACTACTCTGATTAGGGCTCTTAATCTTTTAACCAAACAGATCCATCGATAAAGAACTAGGTCTTTACCAACATCGGATAAAAAAAAAAAATAATCAAAGATCAACTGTTAAGGAACGAAGGTCCTTGACAGCATATGATCTGTAGAATAAGAAATGACTCCTTCTCTCAGCACGACAGATGAAAATTCTGGAGGAGACAGATCTTCTCTTGACGGAATAGGCTTGCGTGGGTAGATGGTGGAGTCGATCAGAGTCGCAGGAACACTGAATCTTAAGTAGAAGGAATAGGATAGAAAGTGGGCCTCACACCCTCCCCTTGTGGGGCGATTTTGGGTCTCACACCCTCTCCCTCTCGGAGCGATTAACACAAGTATTTGTGGAGTTTGTAAAATCATTCATTGTTTTCTTTCATGAAAGATACAAGGATTTATATAGGACTCTAAGGGTCCTATTTGTTTAGGAATCTCTTATTTTTACAAGGAAGAAATCAACCCTCCACAAAAAAGTAAAGCATTATAATCTACCATAGGAAAGAAATCAGCCTTCAACAAAATAAGTAAGTAGCCAAGAACTCTTAAGGAATTCTAAGGAAGAAATAGAATTTCATGTGGGTGCTTGATGCTTGACACAACTTGGCATGAGCACGGCATATGCTGGCATGCATATTCTTCTCTTGGCATGTGGAGAGTGGTGGCTCCAAAGGTGACGTGGACAAATCCAAGTATGGCCCTATGGACCCAAAGCCAAATGCATTAAAATTTATTGACTGAAAATAAATAACTGAAGTAGAATCAATTTAATGAGGCTTCTTCGATCCAAATCGAACTTAAATTATGTTGCCGATTTTTGATGGCTCTGGTGTCCGCACCAATTCTCCCGAGGTGGGAAAAACTCGACCCTGTCGAGTGTGGGTCGATTTCGCTCTGGTGACGCTCAAGTAGATCGGGATCAATGTGTTGCAGCTCTTCTCGAGTGATCCAGGTATCTTCAGACTCCGGTCGACCTCGCCATCTGACCAGATACCACTGATAGCCTCGACTCCGGGTGGAAAGGATCTGCTCATCCAAAATTCTCTCAATCTGATCGTGTTTTGCTGACATTTTGGCTGGTGGACACTCAGGGATAGGTTCGCTCTCAAAGGTTGGTTCAGGCTCAAATGGCTCACTAGGTATCCGAGTTGGTTTTTTATAGGCGACAAGATCTGTAATGTTAAAAGTAGAGCTAATTCCAAAATCAGAAGGTAGGTCCACAACATACGCATTTGATCTGATTTTCTTTATGATCTTAAATGGACCTGCTCCTCGGGCATGTAACTTCTTCACGGTTCCGGGAGGAAACCGTTCAGACCTCAATCGAACCATCACATAGTCTCCCTCTGCAAACTCTTGAACACGTCGATGAGAATCTGCATTCTGTTTATAAACTTTATTACTCATACTAATTTTTTTACTGATCTCTTTATGCAGACTCTTGACATGCTGTGCAAATGACTCTGCAGATTCGGAAATCCTAGCATGCATGGGTAGTGGGATGAGGTCTATTGGTTTTCTAGGTTGATATCCATGAACTACTTCAAAAGGACTCATGCCAATGGACCTATTAACAGAGCTATTATATGCAAATTCGGCTCGGGGCAGCAAAAGATCCCAGTTACCCATATGTTCCCCAATCAAGCAACGCAAAAGATTTCCAAGACTCCTATTAACCACTTCGGTCTGATCGTCTGTTTGCGGATGATAGGCAGAAGAAAACTTTAGTTTTGTGCCTAAAAGATGCCATAGGGTTTTCCAAAAGTAGCTCATAAATCTAACATCCCTATCAGAAACAATGGTTTTAGGCAATCCATGTAGTCTAACAATCTCATCAAAGTATATCCTTGCAACTTTCGACGCATCAGACGTTTGGCAACAGGGCAAGAAATGGGCCATTTTTGAAAATCTATCTACAACCACTAGAATGGAATCATGCTTCCTGGCTGTCCTAGGTAATCCCAAAACAAAATCCATACTAACATCTTGCCAAGGACAGTCTGGTATAGGTAAGGGTGTATATAAGCCGGTGTTTTGTTTTCTCTGCTTGGCCACGGCACATGTTCTACATTGGGCAACAATTCGGGCGACATCTCTTTTCAAGCTTGGCCAAAAGAACTGGGCTTCTACCAACTCTATAGTTTTATTCCTACCAAAGTGTCCAGCTAATCCTCCAGCATGTAATTTCCAAACTAAAAAATCTCTCAAAGATGTACGGGGGATACACAGCCTAGTTTCTCTAAATAGGTAACCGTCCTGAAGGGTATATTCACTACGTTCTCTAGATGGCCCCTTACGTAAAGCGGTAAGTATGTCACCAAAATCTGGACACTCCTCATAATTTTCTTTAATCTTATCAAAACCAACAACTTCTATACTAACGGTGGACAGCAAAGTATGACGACGACTCAGGGCATCAGCAGCACGATTCTCTACACCTGCACGGTGTTTCAAAACAAAAGTATAGGCTTGCAAAAACTCGACCCACCTACCGTGTCTATGATTCAATTTCTTTTGAGAATTCAGGAATCTAAGGGCCTCATGATCAGAGTACAAAACAAATTCTTGCGGTAGCAGGTAATGCCTCCAATATCTTAAAGCTTGAATTACCGCATAAAACTCCTTATCATAGGTAGAATACTTGAGTTTAGAATCGTTAAGTTTCTCGCTAAAGTATGCTACCGGATGACCTTCTTGACTAAGGACACCACCAATCCCAACTCCTGACGCATCGCACGCTACTTCAAAAACCTTAAAAAAATCAAGGAGACGTAAGATTGGGGCATGAGTCATCTTGTCCTTAATGTCTAGAAAGGCTCTATTGGCTGCCCTAGTCCATTCAAAATTTTCCTTTCTAATGCAGTCAGTGATGGGAGCGACTATGGTGCTAAACCCTTTTATGAACCTACGATAAAAAGTTGCTAATCCATGAAAACTCCGCACGTCATGCACAATCTTGGGCACCGGCCACTCAACTATTGCTCTAATCTTTTCAGGATCAGCAGATACACCATTGGGGGTAACAACAAAACCTAAAAAGATGATATGGTCTGTCATAAAAGCGCACTTCTTAGGATTAGCATACAAGCTTTCTGTTTTAAGAACTTGACACACTCTTTGGAGGTGATCTAAATGGTCTTCCCTAGTTCGACTATAGATCAAAATGTCATCAAAATATACGACTACAAATACTCCTATAAATGGTCGTAGTACTTGGGTCATCAACCTCATGAAGGTACTAGGGGCATTAGATAATCCAAATGGCATCACCATCCACTCATATAAACCATTTTTTGTCTTGAAAGCAGTTTTCCACTCATCTCCCGGTCTAATCCTTACTTGATGGTAACCACTCTTAAGATCGATCTTAGAAAAGATAGTGGATCCGGCCATCATATCTAACATGTCATCTAACCTAGGGATGGGAAAGCGGTACTTAATGGTGATCTTATTAATGGCACGGCTATCTATGCACATCCTCCATGTACCATCCTTCTTTGGAGTCAGTAGTGCAGGAACCGCGCAAGGACTCAAACTCTCCCTCACAAATCCTTTTTTTATCAGCTCTCCAACTTGTCTTTGTAGCTCAGCATGCTCATTAGGGTTCAACCTATAGTGGGGCAAGTTGGGTAGGGTAGATCCAGAAACTAAATCAATGGCATGTTGAATGTTTCTCATAGGCGGTAAGTAATCTGGAAGATCCTCAGGAAAGACATCAAGAAACTCAGCAAGAAGGCTAGCTACTTCCTTAGGATAATCCACCTTAGAATCCTCACGAACTTCTCTAGCAACAAGCATCCAAACTGGTGATCCTTCACTCATGATCGTCTCTAATTCTTTAGCACCTATCAGATTGAGGCTTTTCTTCTTAAGATTTTCTTTTGGTCCATCGCCTATCTTTCTATTAGTAGCCTTAGGTGGGGAAGGATTAATCGTGATCTTCTTACCCTGATGAGTAAAGCTGCAGGAGTTGGTATGGCCATAAATCGTAACATCATTGTCGAATAGCCAAGGCCGACCTAATATGATACTTCCGACTTCCATGGATAAGACATCGCACCACACATGATCCTGATAGGAATGAAGCTGGATGGGCACACGACATCTAAATTTGATGGGAATAGAGGAGGAATCAATCCAAGACACACGGTATGGACTAGGATGATCTACAGGAGTTAATCCTAATCGCTTAACCGTGTCAGTGGAGATGGCGTTGATACAGCTACCGCTATCAATGATCACCTTACAAATTTTATCGCCAAATTTTATGAAGGTATGGAAAATAGAGGTCCTACGCCAGTCTTCACTTTCCTTAGTTTGGGCTAGGACATACCTAACGACTCCAAGCCTAAGGTCTGACTCAGGTGTGGCATAACCTAGGATGTCCTCAGTACTCTCAAATTGCTCGGCTAAATCTGGATCAGCTTCATAAACTTCCTCCTCAATATTTTCTAGAGTTTCTCCTTCTAATTCTTCTACGAATAATGATCGGTTGGGACATTGTGCAGCAAAGTGACCGTAACCATGGCACTTGAAGCAATGAGATCGAGAACTACTTCCTTTTGATAACTCTCCTATAGCTCCTTTTCCTTTATCTTCTTTTCTCCCAATAGGATTTGTAAGTGGAGGTCTGTTACTAGGAGTTTGATTAATATTAGGTCTCGATCCAGAAGGGGTTACTCGGTTGGGTTCAGGACGACGGGGAGTCGAATATCTAGAAAATCTTTCAAAATCTAAGGCAAGTTGATAAGCTTGTTCCAACGTGGTTACCTCTCGCAGAAAGAGCTCACGCTGAATATCCTCTCGTAATCCAGCTCTAAATCGAGATAAGGTAACAACTCTATCTTCGGCTACTCCACATCTCATGAGGTATTCATCAAATCTCGTGATATACTCGGTGACTGATCTATTCCCTTGAGTAAGCCTCTGCCATTGATCTAAAAGTCTTTGTTGGTAAGAGGTGGGGAGGTACTTCTCTCTGAGTTTTTCTTTCATCTCATCCCAGGTTTCTATCGGATCTTGTCTTCTCTGATTGAGAAGACGCTCTACACTTTCCCAATAAAGTCGGGCTTGCCTCATCAATTTCATCCTAGCAAATCTAACTCTCCTTGCTTCAGACATTTCATACCATCCAAAATAGTGGTCCATACCTGATTCCCAATCTAGGTACTCTCTTGGATCTAGACAACCATCAAAACTTGGAGCTTCGACTTTCACATTCCTAAGAATATGCTCATCTTGATCGAACTGGTTATGGTGCGGACGTGCCCCTATAGGTCGATCAAGTTCTAGATTCCTACCTCTTTGTCCTATAGGTAGTCGGAGAGACTCAGGTTCAGGTTGTTTATGCCTAGCTTCTTCTAATACCACTATTCTCTCATCCATGGCTTTCATAAAATTTTTCATGTCATCAAACTTTTCAGTCAGAGCATTAATGATGGCTGCTATATTGGGATCCATATTGGTGTTGGGTGGGGAAGTAGGATGTTGGTACCAGGTACCTGATCTAGTGGTCATGCAACTCTAAGATGCAGAAATAAGGTGCAATAAAATTAAAATGCTTGAAAGTAAAGTACGAAATTTAGAGTGCGAAAATTTAACTTGCGAAAATTTAAATTGCTGAATTTAAACTAAAGCCCTAATCAACCTGCTCTGATACCAAATTGATGCGGGACAATCCTAAAAAGAAAATCAATCCTAATAATCAAGCTCTCTTCTGTTCATCAACAACAAATCACGTCCGGCCAGGGGCTCATTATTCCCAGGACAGACAGTATAGTTGCCTATACTCTGCTCAGGAGGCGTGATTGATTGATACGAGACTAAAGCGAGATCAATCTAAATGATACAGACGAATGCCATTCGAGAGATCAGTAAACAATTAGTAATAGAAAATTTCATAAACAGATAGCAGAAATTAAACATGCTCACGAGTAAATGCAAAAAAAGAAATAAGAATGGAACGAGAGAAAATAAAATATTAAACCCGTGAGAAAATCCAAAAAGATGATAAGAATCCGGATCGTGGTAGTTAAGAAACTACTCTGATTAGGGCTCTTAATCTTTTAACCAAACAGATCCATCGATAAAGAACTAGGTCTTTACCAACATCGGATAAAAAAAAAAAATAATCAAAGATCAACTGTTAAGGAACGAAGGTCCTTGACAGCATATGATCTGTAGAATAAGAAATGACTCCTTCTCTCAGCACGACAGATGAAAATTCTGGAGGAGACAGATCTTCTCTTGACGGAATAGGCTTGCGTGGGTAGATGGTGGAGTCGATCAGAGTCGCAGGAACACTGAATCTTAAGTAGAAGGAATAGGATAGAAAGTGGGCCTCACACCCTCCCCTTGTGGGGCGATTTTGGGTCTCACACCCTCTCCCTCTCGGAGCGATTAACACAAGTATTTGTGGAGTTTGTAAAATCATTCATTGTTTTCTTTCATGAAAGATACAAGGATTTATATAGGACTCTAAGGGTCCTATTTGTTTAGGAATCTCTTATTTTTACAAGGAAGAAATCAACCCTCCACAAAAAAGTAAAGCATTATAATCTACCATAGGAAAGAAATCAGCCTTCAACAAAATAAGTAAGTAGCCAAGAACTCTTAAGGAATTCTAAGGAAGAAATGGAATTTCATGTGGGTGCTTGATGCTTGACACAACTTGGCATGAGCACGGCATATGCTGGCATGCATATTCTTCTCTTGGCATGTGGAGAGTGGTGGCTCCAAAGGTGACGTGGACAAATCCAAGTATGGCCCAATGGACCCAAAGCCAAATGCATTAAAATTTATTGACTGAAAATAAATAACTGAAGTAGAATCAATTTAATGAGGCTTCTTCGATCCAAATCGAACTTAAATTATGTTGCCGATTTTTGATGGCTCTGGTGTCCGCACCATTGTTGATTGTAACTGCAAAAACCCCATGATGATGGGACTCAACTTGCAATTCTCAGCATATGTGGTATCATAGGACTGCAGCATTGTCCCATCAGCTCAGCCAAAAAGTCTAAGCATCCGTAGGTTTTGAGTTTTCATTTTCTTTTCCTTTTTCAGTTGGAGCAGAATAGAATAAGAGTTAGCAGCCTGTTTTAGTTTTAGTGTTCTCCTCACATGGAGATCAAGTCCCCAACCGGGTCGAGCTTAGCCAAATCTGCTTATTCTTAATATAATAAATATTTAAGATATTCATTAAAGATGTTAAAGATCCATTTAATTAATTTTCTTAAGGTATGCTTTAGTTTTTTTTTTCATGTAATAAGTATTCTTAAACAGTAATATTAAACTAGTGGATATCACTCCATCTGTTTGCATTTCTGATTGGAGACTCTGTACCTGTACTGTAGTAGTAAGTCAAAATTATACCCATAAAATAAAGAAAGAAATATAATATTTTGTTCTCACTACTGCTAGATTTTTCTAAATAAGACTATCAAATTTTGAAAGAAAATTGACATAAATACTATTCTTAGCCCTTGATATGATAAAAAATAGCGTTATGCATGAAAATAAGTAAAAATGATAAAGAGATATATGAGTCAAGAGACCGTGTTGACCTGAGTACTTGTGACTAATTATAGAATCTTTATTTTCTCTATGTAATGAGTGACACAAGTCACTCTTTTTTGGGCAAAATTCTACCTTGCCATAAGAGTTCAAAATATATTACCTCTTCTAGGGTCTCAAGAAAACAAAATGTGTAAGATTTTATTTATGTTAGGACTTTAGCATAGATTTTATTTATGTTGGGACTTTAGCATAGGATGGACTTTATGTCTTAAGGATTGAAGGTTCAAGGAAGCTTGCTGCCCATAATTTTTTTTTAAAAAAAAAATACAACAATTTTGTCTGACTTCTAAAAGTATAATAAAAAAGCAGCATACAGGGGATGATGGCAAAATCGCATCTTATCTTGGAGATTCCGATAGATATTTTGGAATGCATGGCTGAGGACATTGGAAATATTATTTGACTTGAGTAGTTCATTGCACAATGTTGCTGTGAAATCTGGTATGTTATTAAGAGTAGAGAATAGGAAACCACAAATCCTAATCTTTACACATTCCTTCTTCCAAAAGTTGATAAGAGGCATCTAATTTCATAATTTTTCTGCAGTCAATGTTTTATAGATAGCTAGTTATCAAATTCACTAAGAGAGGAAAAAGATTGACCTTTTCCTTGTACTGTGTTTCAGCTATTTGCAGGTTTTGCTTAAGCTCTTCAACTTGTTTCTCTAGTGATGTGGCATTCTGATGCTTAGCCTCCATCTCATCAAGCATTTTCTTCATCGAAGCTTCTCTTTCCAGCTCCTTCATTGAATCCAGTTCTTTCTGTTAAAAATAAATAGCACTTCAGGTTTCCTTATAAGCTGATGGTTGAGAGACTCCAAAAGAATTTAAAAGAACACTAACAATGAAAGAAATAATAAAATACACATCATTATGTTACATTTATGCTACAATAAAATAATGATCATAACCCACAGTCCTTGTGTCATATCTCCCTGCAAATTTTTTCTAATGACTTCTAGTGCTAAGGCTTCATTTCAGATCCTAATCACCAATTGCACCTTGGTTTTCCTAGGTCCCGACTGTCCAATCTATCCCAGATATTTAAGGACCTTCTTCTTAGTTGGATCTCCTCTAATCACTCATCTCCATTGCACATGACCCAATCATCTTAATCAGTTCTCAACGACTAAATCATCTTATCTTAGCAAGTATCAAGCTTCCTCAAATATAAGTCCCTTGTAGTTACCACCCTAGCATATATTTTGTAATTTACAATCAATATGTTTTGGCTGGAGTCCTATCAGAATGACTGTTACTCCATTATCATTATTTATCCACAATCACATACATCCCGTGCATGCTACCATTGCTCTTTTTCCTTCAGTGAAAATAGTCTAACCTTAAACATGCTGCAGCCTGAAACTTGCTGTAAAATGCCAATAAAGTGGTGCCATACTTATATATGTTGCTGCTAAAAGTTAGGTTGTAGAGTGATGCTTTAATACTCATTGAATCTCCTGCTGAACTCTCATCTGCAAACTCTTACCATGCCTTCCAAACTCTTTTCATCCACCTCATCCCAAAAAAGTCACATAACTTTTAGCCTCAATCCTAGGTTTGTTGCTCAGGACAACAACTATCTTTTATTCACAAGACAAATGAATGGGTTATCTCTAACAATAATACTTTTAAGCCCCACTTTAACATTCAATTACTATTGAAGTTTTAGAGTAATCCCTCGCAGAGCTTGTTGCTCACAATACACCATTAGAATTTATTTTAATTTATTCTTAGTTTACTGCAAGCATTTGATGACAATTTCCTTCTTAATTTTTATTCCCTCATCTGGCATAAACTTTGCTTCATAACAACAACTCATTGTTTTTTCTATTAAAAAAATTCCAGATTCAAGGAGGGAAAACATACGTACTTCCTATGTCAGGCTAGATATTATCCATTAAAAACTGACAAGGAACCTAGTCTATTAAAACAAATCCTGGTCCTCAGCTAAAGTTCTTAAATTTTGTTCATCTATTTAAAACATTTAGTCGTGCAAGACTTACCTATCAAAACCTTACTCAATTTATGAGAAAAAGCTTACTTGAATTTAATCAACATATATCCTGCTAGTATATATACCTAAAATCCTAAAGGCCCTGCTTAGCTGTTGAATACACTACAAAGGCAGTCAGGATTAAAAGAAACAGAACGACATATTACCTACTCACCAATATTAAAAATGACTTTCTATCTAGTGGACAGCTGCTCATATTTGACAGACAACTAAGACAAAAAGAAAATTGGTTTGACAGTATAGTGAAAAAAAAAACCTGCTCTGTTATGCTTTTGCGAGTAAGATCTAGTTCCTTCAGGATTTCATTCAGCTGCTCATGTAAGGCATCCCTCTCGAGGAGCGTGCTTTCATGCTCCTTCAATTTAGAAGTTAGCACTACTTCCTTCTCAGCAGCTGCCAACTGCATGCTTTCAATCTGAAAAGACAGATACTCATGAAAAAAACAGTTTCAGTAGCTGACCTTTCTAGTTATAAGCCTACATCTTTTCAAAACAAGAACTAGTTTTAAAATAAAAGAATACCTTTTCCATGTATTTGGACTCTGCCATCAACAGTTGTTGCTCAAGTTGTGAAATCTTTGATTGAATCATAGATTTCTCAGCTACTTCTGCCTTGAGATTTTCCAGATCAGCATTGAGAGAGACTTCATTTGCTTTCTGTGCATTCACTTGTTCTTCCAGTTGGACTATAATTGTTTCAAGTTCTTTCTTAGCATTTTGATACATTTCATTGAGCATGTTATTTTCTTCCATAACAGAGGTGATCTGCAATAACACATCTTATATTGATATATTTCTCTTGTGCTGGTGCTTTTGTATAAACACTTTATATGGTGTAACATGTTCTTAGAGTCATATGATTGGCTTCAATTTCAATATCAATATCCATACGTTTGACTCTCTAAAGATATAACAGAAAATTATGAACGGATATACATGCTAACCTGGGATTGGAGCTTCTCTTTCTCAGAATCAAATTGTTGCATCAGATCCTCTATTGTTTTCCTTGAAGAATGAAGCTGTAAAGACATCTCTTGTTTTTCTCCAATGGTTACTTTGGATGCTGTTTGTAACTCATCTATTTTTGTCTCATATGCTGTCAGCTTCTCAGACAGACTCAGATTTGTACTTTCTAAACCTTCTTTCTCAGATCTGAAATGATCAGCCTTTCTCTGCACTTCCTCAGCAAGCGCTTCCACATTCCGTAATTTCAACAGAGTCTCCTCCAGCCCAACCCTCTGATTTTCTGCAACAATAGCCGTTTCTCTGGCCTGCTCTTCAAAAGTTTTATGCTGAGCTTCCAGCGCAAGAAGTTTTTCATTCAAGTTTGTGACTTCAGAATCTCTCTGTGTAAACTTCTCGATAGCATCATGCAGTTGGACTTCAGTATCTTTAATACGGGATTCTGTTGCAGATTGAAGTTCCAAGCCTCTTGAATGTTCCTCAGTTAATTTTGCTATGGTCTTCACATGAGAATCCAGTTGTTCAGCAGTCGCCTCCTTCTCCACATGTATCCAATTCAACAACTCATGAAGTTCATTAACCTTGCACTGATGAGCTTCCAGCTCCTCCTTGAGCTTAGAGTTTGTCCCAGCTAACAATGCATTCTCAGAAATTGACTGTTCAAGTTTTAGATTTGCTTCTGAGATCTTCTGATTGAGTTCCTCAAAAGTATTCTGAAGAGCAACCAATTTTATGGCATTTGTCTCCAATTCTGCTTTTAGTGATGTCACCTTTTCAGTCGCCTCAGCTGCCTGATCTTGATAAAATACCATCTGCTCTTCAAGAGACTTTAACTTTTCATTCAATTGCTTAGCTTCAGTTTCCTTTTGAGCAAAGCTTATGGCCGCTTCTTGGAGTTTTAATTCTGAATCTTTGACCAAAGACTCATTTAATGATTCTAACTCCAAGTTTCTTGCAATAGCTTGCTCTGCTGCTTTATGCTGTTGCTCTAACTTTGCTTCAGCAGATCTAAACTTCTCCATTATCTCGTTCTCTCTAACACCTGAAGCCTCAAGTTCTTTCTCAACACTTTTAAGTTTCTCTTCTGCAGATTTTAACTCATTTTGCAGGACCAGAATCAAACTTTCAGCTTCCAATAGCTTTTGACCAGAAACATTGGTTGAGTCTTCAAGATTCTTCCTTTCTGCAGTAACTATGTTCAACATATCTGTCAACTCCCTCTCCTTTTGATTTGCAGCTTGAATCACAGCTTCAAGACTTCCTGTTTTTGTCTGGAATGCTTCCAGTTCTGCAGAAATCTCAGAAATCTTGCATCCATGCTGCTTTGATTCTGCTTCAGCATTCCTAAATTTTGCCTCTGTGCTGCTCAGCAGTTGTTCTAGTTCCTGTGTTCGGTAGTTAGCAGCTTCCAACAATAGCTCCAATTCACCAGCTTTCTTTCCAGCATCCTCTGCTTTGGAATGAGATACATTAACCAACGCTTCCAGTTCAAGACTGCGTTCATGTGTAGCAGTAGCCCTATCCTCATGTTCTGCACATTTTTCAGCAAGATCCTTCAACTCCTGTTCAAGCTGTGAGTTTCTAGAAGAAGAGTTGCTCAAAGATGATTCCAACTGGCGGATCCTATCTTCATAAGTCTGGAGATGGCATTTTGACAGTGCACTTTCCTCTTCGGCGTTTTTTAGCAAGGTGGTGAGCTCTGTCATTTTCTCACTGAGTTCTTTAATTTCTCTTTCTGCATCAATGCATTTCACTTCTGCAAAGTTTAGTTGCTGCTCAAGCTCCATATTCTTTTTTTCAGTTGATGATAATCTCATTTCAGTCTCCTGCAGTTGTGCCTTCAGGCCCTCTTCTGCTGCATTTGATGCCTGTATTAAATCTTCAAGCTCAAGGTTTCTCTTAGTTGCAGTCTCAGTGGCTATTCTGGACTCTTGATGGAACCCTTCCAGAGATTCCAGCTTTTGTTCAAGCTCCTCTTTATATGACAATGCTTGTGAGAGAAGCATGTCTGTTCTAGTAAAATTCTGTTCAGCAAGATTCAGCTTGGCCTCTAAATGTCTGCGAGTTTCCTCCTCCATTGTCAATTTGGAGTTAAGGTCAGCCACAGCACTTTGAAGTGTTTCCCTTTCTCCTGTCAACTTAGCCAATTCCTCCTGCAAAGCTAATATCTGAATCTTTTGGTTTTCAAAGATAGATTCGATCGTTTTCCTTTCCTCCATCTGCTCTTGAAGCCTGAACTCCACTTTCTCCAAATCCACAAGCTTTGCTTGGAGATTATTATTAGTGGCAGAAAGCAGACTTTCTAATTCAAGCACATTTTCTCTCATCTGTTGTTCAGAAGCCTTACGGAGTTGTAGTTCTTCTTTCAGTCCATAAATAATAGCATCACTAGAAACAAGCTTCTGCTCCAACTCTGTTACTTGTGATTTTGAAAGCTCCAAATTTTCCTGAACCACTGAAAGATCCAGTGCAGTACTTCTTAGCGCTTCTTCAACTTGCTGACTCTCTGCAATCTTATTGTAGAGTCCCTTCAGCTCCTCTTGCAAATTACCCATCTGGTCTTCCACCTCCTTTGCGTTCCCTTTTGCCAGTTCCAGCATCTTCTCAAACTCTAAGGCTCTCTTTGATTCTAATTCTGCATGTGAACTTCTCTCATTGCTAAGTTCTTCAAATTTACGCGCCTCACCTGCTGACAACACCAACTCTGCTTCAAGCTCCTCTATCTTCTTTCTCGAGCTCTCCAGCTCCGCAGACAATCCATCAAATGCATTCTTTATATCAACTAGCTCCTCATGCTTCATATCTGACGATCTCAATGCTTCTTGGAGTGATTCAAGCTGCAAAGTATACTTCTGTTCAGCTTCCAAAATTTTTTCTTTCATTCTCTTCTGGTCAAGTTCAAGTTCCTTACAATGCTTGTCCATCTTCTCTAATCTCTCATTAGCTAGGTCAACCTCAGATTTTACCAAGGATTTTTCAGATTCCGAACATTGTAGTTCTTTAGCTGCACTTTCAAGCTGGAGCTCAAGTGCTCTTATTTTCTCCTCCATCGCTAGCAAATCCAGATTAGCACCATGTGGGGTTTCTTCTACTTCGGCTATTGGTTTGAGTGGGTGGCGACTCTCTTTTACTTCTATTTGTTCCTTCTCTATTTTTATGAATTCCCCATCAGATGCAGACTCTTCTTCTTCTTCTTTGTTTCCTTGTCTCCTTTGTAGGTGTGGATCACCATTGATTAGAAGTTCTCTTTCACCTTCATCTACCTGTATGAGATCTTGGTTAGAAATAACAGGCATGATTCTAATAATGCTTATTTTATATGATTTTGTGCAGTCATATTCAAGTTAAAATTATCTATCTTTGACAAAGTTTAGATAATGGTGCTCAACAATATAAGAGGTTTCTTGTATTTTCCCTTGAACTTATCTAGACATCATGTATAAAAACTTAGCAAGAGTAATAAAGAGGCACGAATCAATCATGTGATATTGCTTGTGCATCTAAATTCATTGCCTGTTTCCAAGATGTAAAACTTCACAGCATCCATGATGCTCATAAGTTTTCATTCATTGAGATATTGGAAGCAGAGAACAACAAAGAGTTGTCTAAACAACTGCTTCCTTCAAAAGAGAAAGAATGAAGGAAACAAAGTAAGGATTTGCCATGGTCTACAGTCAGATCTGAGTTATGTGAGACCACAACAATTTTTCCCTGTAATAACTCCTATTGAAGCAATTGATGCTTACAATGCCAAAGATCATGATAGTTAGAGACAAGTTTCTGATCATAGGTGCCATATCTTTATATAAGTTTAGTCTGTTTAGACTCAAAGCTTTGTTGAAAAGGACACACTCTAATAACTTCCAAAGTATTTGCACGTATGTATGCCCCATCATAACAAAGTTGACAAATTTTATGTGTGGCCCTAATACATCTTTCGTGAGTTTCATAATGCCACCTTGAATAATAATGATCTCCAGCAAATAGTTTCATCAGATAAAGGTGAGCATTGTTTGATTCGGCAGAACCTGGTGACAAGATCAGAAACTTTATCTTACTGTCTGGAGCTATCAATACCCAACTATTGACATTCTGGAGAGCAATCCAGTGAATAGATTGTGATGCCCTACATTCTGCACAAACCAAATACATTCGTATTCATGTTCATTAATTACTTGAGCTGTGCATCTTTTTCATTTTACTCATCCAAGCATTATCTTATCAGTTTACATTTAGCCCTAACAATGTATTTGTCAGACTGGATCTTATCATACTGTGCAAATGTTTTCTTGAGAAGAATCATAGGGTGAAAATGTTAAAACGATTTCTTATAACAATTTGTGCTGTGAGGGGGATTTCTATAACTTAAATAGTGGAAGGCAATGTGGTAAATTCAGAAGACTGAAGTCCAGCATAGTCAGCCAACTCTTGACTAAGAATAATTCTGAAATCCTTTGTTGCTACACGATTGTCCATAAAAAATGGAAAAACATCCACTCGGAAACTGGCTCAAGCACCATCAGCCTATGAAGCTCACTTGAACCCGCCATACCACCTATAACGTTTAGTCAAGGCCTACCATATCACCTGCCATGTGTTTAAATCCTATGCCAGGGCACCGAGGTCCATGGCATGGCAGCTTGGGCCCAAGACTGCCAAAGGTGGCTGCCGTGACCTTTAGGAACAAAATGAACGCTTCAAATACATCCCATGGTTTTCTCAATAAAAATTCTTAAAATTGAAAGAAGAAGCAACTCCTACAAGGTCCAGTTGGTAAACAATCTATCTCTTTTAGCATGCCATAAATAATTCTTATGTGCCAAACATGTTATCTTGATGTGATGAACATTAGTCTTTTTCCTTCTGCACACATTCTGTAATTATTCTGTTCAATAAAAAGAGGGTGGCAGTTCACCTGCTTCCCTTTTCATCAAAAAAAAAAAAAAAAAGATGTGATGAACGTTATTTGGCACATCATATATTCCTCTTACATGCTTCAAGTAGAGCTTAAATAGAATCCTGGGTCCAATCTTATAGTTAAGGCACTCAACTCTTAGTTTTAAACAATGCCCAAAGTCAGGCTCAACTGAGTCAAGCCTAGTGCAGGAAACAAGGCTCTCTTATCTCTTAGTTTCAGTTAACACCCATCACAAGGTCCTCATATGCATCCTTGTTCATCTTATTAATAGCTTGTTAAATTATCTACTACTTCACCAAAGCTCATAAGAATCTATCCAGGTGATCTGATGCTTATGAGGTTCTCAACTTCTTCCAAATCAGAGGCTTGAAATGATGTAGTCAAAGAACAAACTCGGTGAAGGAGAGCGAACAGGATTAGATTGGGTAAATTTCTAAGACAATCAATAGGACATAAGTTATCACAAGAGGACTAACTTTGGTTCTTCAAAACAGAGTGAAAAATGATTTCATAATATTTTCTTGCCACCAAGGCAAACCCAACATTATAATCCCCAACGCTAGTAATTTTGTGGCTCATCACCATTCAAACAGGAATATCTGAATGTTAATTGCATCAACCTTTTAGAAAAAGAATTTAAATTCAATCTTAAATCTTGGCCCAAATAGTCTGTTGTCTGAATAGAATTTGTAAATCAAACTTCTACATGGAAAATGTAATGATTCCAGCAAAAACAAATGAATAAATTCCTAATCAAGATGAGATTGCTTGAAACCTAAGACAATAAATATCAGAACTGGAAGGAATTATAATTAAGAATCTTCAAAAACGAGGATAATTTCTTCATATGGGTTATCCTTCATACTGAGTAGATGACTTGATGTCCATATAGTTATTTAGAGAGAGAGAGAGAGAGAGGGAGGGAGGGAGGGAGAGAAACCAGAATTATGTCATCGACTTGGGATACAAAGATAAATCAAAGCTGAACATATGCCAGAGTATAGCTAGAGATAGTATCAACAGGAAATAATTTGGGGAGTAAAGTTAGGTCCAATCGAAGACCAAATTTTAAGTTAGCAAGGACCATATCTAGATAAAAACAATGACTATGTCCAAAGGCCATATTTTACACCACGGTGAGCAAAAAAATGAATAAAGGCTTGTTCGTTTGCCATCATAAAAAATCATAGAAATCATGAACATTATTAGACATTTGGAGGAAATGAGATGGAAAGATAAAGGAATGTTGGGTACCCTAAGAAAGCCTTCCAAAGTTGCTATTCAATCAATAGCGGGGCCCAATTTGTAAAAATTTTTATCAAGTGTTGCACTTTTCCACTTGCTAAGTTTCTAGTAGGGTTAGGGGCAGCCTAGTACATGAGGCTCTCACAACTAAAGGGTTTGGGGAGGATCAAATTGATGTAGCCTTACCCCTGCATGATGCTATTTTCATGTTTGAACCTATGACACCTAGGTCACAATGGAGCAACCTTACTATTGCACCAAGGCTCACCTTCTACAAAAGCAAGTGATACTTTTTAATTCTTACTAATTCCCTTGGAAACATTAGTGATAGAAGAGATCTTTGTAATATTTAGAAGGCTCTTAAAATCCATCTTGTATAGAAGATTAATCTTCTTAGTTTCAGAGAAGTATGGCCTCCTCAAAAAGAAAAGCATATAACCAACTGGTTATAACAACGAGTTTTGGAGGATTGGACTACAATTGTATTCTTTCAGTCCTTTTTTTCTCATTTTTATTTTATAAAATGGTAATAAGAACTTAGGGCGCATTTGGTTCACAACCAAAATTGGAATCAAAATCAAAATGATTTAAATGGGAATTGCAATGGCCATATCCCGCGATGTGTTTGGTTCATGACCGAAATTGGAATTTGAATCCTAGGGGAGAATGGGGATTGGAGCATTTCAATCCAACACACCCCCCCCTCGATTTTCCAATCCCCTCCATCCCGAAATCAAAATAGAAATGGGACCCCCCAACCAAATGGCTAGAATGGGAGTCACTCATTCCCTTTTCCATTCTAGAGTTCAACTCCCCCCAACCAAATGTGCCCTTATATCTTTTAAGTTTGATCTAGTGGCCTGTATGTTTAATATTTTCTCTAAGAAAATCCTCTTTTGTTTTCCTTAAGTCATCTTTATCCTAATTATAAAATATATTATTTTTATTCCACAAAATTCCATTGGAAACAAAAGATCTAGTTCAATATAAGGACCTAGAAAGAAAGCATTAATTCAAGATTTTTGAATTTTGCCAAGGACCTATGTTATGCAACGTATTACATCACAATGTCATCAAATTTGACAATTTTCACTCAAGAGACTCCACCTCTTCCACCATGGTCAACTGCCATCGGAAACACGCCCTAGATAATCATATCTTATAAGACCAAATTAGCTTCATAACATACAAACCAAGGAAATAAAGATCTATATTAAAATCTCAATGTTGATTGTGTGACCTTTGGGACCACCTTCAGATGATTCATCTTAAAAAAGAAGACTATAGATTTTTTCTTATCAAATACCAAAATATATATCATATAAACAAATATAGACCTCCAAGCCTTTTTGCCTTTTCATTACCATCCCTTCACCCCTACTGGCTTCAAAAATATCTGTCATTCTAATAATTGAAAGAATCTAGTGATATTCCGTTTCTATTTCTAGACCATGTATCACCTCTGACATCCATGCCTTTTTCAACGTAGATGTCTTTCATTTCATGCTATCCTTGATAATTATTTCTCCCTGATAACCCAATGGACATACATCTCCTTTTTGAGATCAAGTGAATCAATATCTTGAAAATACATTCTACTGCAATCTAATGCAGCTGGATCTAGTAGAGTATAAATTCATGATCAGAACACATACAGTTAGAACCTATAATGAGGTATCCTTGAATTGCTAGAGAAGAAATTTGGATGATTTAATTAGGATTTTGACAAGGCATCTAATAATCCTTCTTTATCCAGCAAAATCTGAAAAATAATTCAATACTTTTTGGATCACATTAATCATCATCTTAGAAACATTCCTGTAAACTCATATATTTATTGTGCACCCCCAACCCGCAACTGGAACTCAACTAGAGAAAACAAGTCACCTGTTTTTGAAATATTTCTTATTTCAATGATCTTGTATCCAACATCATTTTCTGCCAGAGCACTCCCAACTTGAAACTAGTGAGCTTATTTAAGCAGATGCGATAAGAACAGCCAAAGTAAATAATCTGGAAAGAAACTAACAGAACATATAACCAACTATTATATAAATTTAACTCCAGCCAGCTTGATTTGACCAGTTTTCGATTTCTTCTATCGTTGTTTCACTTGTGACATCATTCTTGAGTTGCTCTCTTCTTGCAGAAGTGACATTCAAGCATACATTTAATTTCCAATTTAGTTGGCCCTTTATCTTTTTGAAAGGAAAGAACATGCTTTTGTTTTTACTGTAATGCTCTCAACTTTAACGCCAGTAGTACCCAACTGCTGAGGAAGCAACCACCTTGGAGAACCTATTGTCCTCTGCCACACTCTCTTCTAAACATTCCCAAATCTATTTCCATATTTACATCAAACTTTACAGCCATTTGAAATTTTTAAAGTTTTCACGATCATGCCATAATCCAGTTAGCACTCCTTCATAACTGCACTTTGATACTACAGTTTAAAAAGTTTGAATTCAGCATATTTGTGATCCTGCAAATCTTTGATACTTTCCATATATGCATTACTTTGCAGACCCTTCTTTCTCAGAGTTTTTTTTCTAAGCCAACTGTTTCAGCATCCTCATTATTTACACAAATACGTACCACTACATTTGCACGATTACTCTTTTTTCCTTCAAATTTAAGCGCAAACATGATATAGCATGCAGCTTGTGAGATATGCAGGAATATAGCCTCTAGATGATTAAAGGGCCAAAAGATAATGATAAGTTAGAAAAAGAATTGAATGTCTTGGATGCCAATGCCAATCAAGCATGTTTTCATTGAGGTAAAATATGGACTCGAGAAAATTGACACTAGAGACTAAACACCAGATCGTTTTTTGATAAACCATATTAAAGTGAAGGAGCATATACCATCTTTAAAACAGTCTCAGTAATGAGCATGGCACCTGAGGTTTTGCAATTCAAGGAGAACAACATTAAGCTATCAGATTGTTTTCATCTACTAACTATTCCAGTCTTCCAAAAACATCCAGTCCCACAAAAGCATGAAACTAAGAAAATGGACTATATGCAGTGACACCCATCAAATCAAGACTCTCTTTTAATATCAGTGACCAACAGCCCATATGATTCTACTTATCGATAGACATACTCAACAGGGGGCTATTTTACATGCTAAAAAATCTGCATAAGCTTACCCAAAAAAGAAAGAAAGAAGGAAACTCTGCCCATTTTTTTTCCAATCTAAGGCTTCTTTAGAGACTACTCCACCCACGATCCAACCTCACAAATATCGTATATTTATGCAGATTACAGGTTCTGTGAAAACTTTGCACTATTTTCTTCTTTTCTGAAATGAAACTATATAAAAAATTAAACAGCAACCTGAATTGGAAGAACCAAAGCAATTGTTTCAGGCTGAAATCAAAATCCAAAATAAGAAGTTTTGGTGAAACCCTTTTACCTAAAACTGTGGACTGAACATTATAACCCATACGCATACAACATTTGTTATAACTTACCAAGATTACTTAGAATTTGTTGTAATTCAATCACATCATACATTGGCTGTATTAAGAAAGGAAAAAAAAAATAATGACCTTTGTATCAACTTTGCTGGGCAGCTTCACATCGACTTCTGTAGAGCTTGTATCTGTCCCTCCTTCCATTTTTGCTTCTGTCAAATGCAGAAAACATAAATTCTCCTCCAACCAATACTTGCATCCAAAATTCATGCAAGCATAAAGTATACATACACATAAATAGAAACATGTGACTACATTTCATTATTTCAAATTTCCAACTTAAAAAAAATGGCCTGTCTAGCTTTTACGTACGCATCCTCTATGAACAGACCAGCAGGAACACGTTGCGTGACATAAGATCGCGTACACCACCGAACAAATAAATAGCTAGCACACAGTGAAAGTGTACATGTAGTGCACCTCATTTGAGGGGCATTTACTAGACGATATAAACCAATTATAACCAATTATAGCCGTCTGATCTGGTGAGCCTCAAAGCACATTAATTCACATGCACTGATCATGCTTACAATTTGGAGGAAAAAGTGTGCTGGTTCCCAGCATCACACATTTCTCTCCACTCACAGCACCAGTACCCCATGGAAGTGGGCTGGCAAACGATCCAGCTCTCACCAAATGACCTCGTGTACCTCACCAATCGCCTGCCGCCACGTGGACTGGAGGGAAAAATGAAGTGGTGCTGGGAAGCCTGCAACTCCTCAGCAAATCTCAGCCATTTGTTCGTACAAGCCGATTCTCATCAGGGAAGTTATGCCGGTGGGAGACGGGGAAGACAAGTGATACAATGGCCATTACGTATACACGTGTCCACTGGATAGCAGCAAAGCACGTTCTTTGATACTGTGGCTGAAGTAGCTGATCTCATTAACCACTTTTAATTATACAAAGATCAAACTCATCATTCGAGATTTGTACGGGACGCGGAACTTTAAAAGACGTGCTCGGTTGATTGATAAAACCACCCGAACGAATGGAGAGGGGAAAAAAAACTACGCCACTCGCCCACCGTTTTCTGGTCCCTTGGACTACGCAATTAAGTGAAAGCAAGACAAAAGCTGCAAATTTCCTATTTCAGGGGGCATTTAGCGAACCGGGCTCACCGGCCGTTTCGCGGCCAACCGGGGAGGGGGGGCATATACGGAATAGAATTGCTAAAAATTCAAAAACATTGGCTTCGGCTACCTGGACGAAAAAGCCGACATGGGAGCATTTTGGGAACGAAAAGGTCTAAATGCGATGGAAAAGCTAATCGAGGGCCAACTGGAAAGTTCGCACGGGGTCTTTTTGGGAAGGTCGATACAGTGGAGATGTCCCAGTCCTAGAAAAAGGCAAGGATATTCCAGGAACAATAGTTGCGACTACTGGAAAAATAGAGAAAATTTCCAATTAAATTGATTTTTTTTATCCATCGACGAGATCCAATCTGTTCGAGCTTCTTAAAAAAAATATTCGAAGATCAATTCAAAAGTTCCAAAAGAAAAAATTAAAAAAAAAAAGCATAAAAGGAAGTATAACAACTAAGAGATTTCGAAGGCACGAAACTATCCGATCTTTATTACAAGATAACTAATATGATCAATAGGTAAGCCATAACTATCGATACAACGATAGATCGGATCATAGTTTCAAACAAGAAAAACCCTGCTATCTAGATCGAAAACTAACCAAAGTAACGAAGATATCATCCACGAGAAACCAAAGCAAAGCATCGGTGGATCACGAACCTTGATTCCAATATGATCGCCAAAAAACACTCAAAAAAATCACGAATGAAAGGAAAAAAACGGTGGAAAAGATGAGAATATACTCCAACTAATCGAGAAGAATCCAAAAAGATAAAATTTGAACAGATCTCTTCCTCACCTTGGAGATCCAAAGACGATCGCCTTGCAAAAGGATTTCTTCTTTCTTCTCTCTCTCTCTCTCTCTCTTCGTCTTTTTATGACGTTTGCTGAAAGAAATCGAGACGGGAGAGACGGCGAGAGGAGAGCAAAACTTTTATACGAGTGACCGGCAGTGGAGAGCTCATACTGGGACCGGGGGAGGGAAAAGAAAGAGAAATTCGGTTACGGTCACCGCCCAAGGGTTTACCTACGGCGCGCCAGCTTGGATTCCCATGGGAGGAGGTGATCACACCGGGCCCACTCTTTCGTTCCAATTACCGAAACGCCCCCGCGACAGCTTGCGCGATTCGGCGGTATTAGCGCGGAGCTTCGGCTCCGCATTTACAGTTGGTAAACTTTGGGACGAAAATGCCCTTAGTCGGTTTTGTGATTCCGAGAATGCCCCTGAGATGGGGGTGGGTTTTGGAGTTACTTTGGATAATTGGTGCATGAGAGCTTGGTGTTTTTTTTTTTTTTTTTTTTTTTTTTTTGGTAGAAAGAGCTTGGTGCCTTTGTGGAGGCAGTATTGCCAACACTCCAAAGAGGCCCTACACAGCCACTTACCACCACAGATTTCTATGATAATGCATTAAAATGCGTGCTCAATGGATAATATTGGTTGTATGCATGGCTATTTCGTGCACATGATACGTACAATAATGTTGTATAGAGAAAGCTAGGTCATGTGAGAGGTTGATGGTAGTGTTAGGTCGGAGAAATTATTTTTTTGTCTTGTCTGCATCATATAGCCATGCACATAATCAATTATAATTATTTGTTCCTATAATTTTTATGGGCAATCGATCATAGCTGTTGATTTTTTTGGATTCTCAAAGAAACCAGCGGTCCTGATTGTTTGTATGTACAGCCACTGGGTGGATGCAATAATTTTTCAGTGTACTGAGATGGGCCCCTCACGTAGAGAATTTATATATATGCGATCGCGAGATCTGCCATTTGGCCATCGATGAGAATGGAACGTCTGCAGAGGCACAGGAGGTTTGAATAACGTCGTACGGGGAGATAGCAATTGGAATTGGAATCTTATGTTCTCAGTTGGTGGGATGTCCTGCACGCTTCGGTGGAAGTTAAAACCATGTAGCGATGAATAACACGTCAAGTTCCATCCAATTACTTGCTTTGGGAGTTAAGGATGCAGATTGATTGCATCGAAAGATTAAATCCGCGGGGCCTCGAAGTGATGGCAGTTTTTTTTCTCTTTTTTTTGGTGTAAAATAAGGAGCCAGAAGCTTCATAATTAATAATATAAGCAAGAGTTACGAACCAAGGGTCCAAAGGTTGCTGCTGACTTACTATAGCAGCAGGCAAACAAAGAAATCCAAACCCAAGATACACGTCAAGAACAACGTCACAGGAACCATTTACTGTGCTGGAAGGACCATCAGCCAAAACATCAATGTGATCGTTAACTTGGAGAAACACGGCAGGGGAGACCGTGAATATGAGAACTTAGAAGTTATTTTTTTTTTTTTAAGGTATTTGATTTGAGATCGAAATTGAAATCAAAATAATTTAATTTTTTTTAAATATTTGATTCATGTTTGAAATCGAAATCGAAACAGATAATTTTTATTATAATTATTTAATTCATATAAAGATAAAAATTAAAATAAATTTAGATTTTTTTATTTTTAATTTAAATTTTTAAAAATTAATTATTTTAAAATTAATATCAAATAAAAATTAAATATAATAATAATATTTTTAATTTTTTAAAAAAATAAAAAATTAATTTAAAAATAGAAACTAATCAATGACACAACAGTGCAAAATCATTTTTTTTTTTTTTTCTGGAACCTACCATAATTGATAAAAAGAGAAAAGAAAAAAAGATAGAAAAAAATAGTTTCATAATTAAAAAAAAAATGATTCCCATCTCTTTCCAACGCTTCCCAAGATCTCCTCTTTTCGAGCCCCTCAAAGCCCAGCAACAGCACCAGCGCTAGCAGCGAGAGGCCTTGGTCGATCTCTCTAGCTACCTCCTAGATTACAAGAAATCGTCGCCCTTTTTCAGTCTGTCGCCGAATCCATGACCAAGTACCAACAGCTCCTCCACTACCACACCCAGCTCCCCCCTCTCGACTCCTGCTTCAAGACCGACGACCATTGCATCCATGGCTGCATCTTCCAGGTCTGGGTCCGCGCCTTCCGCGATGCCGACGACCACGCAGCCGTCCGCTTTGAGGCGGACTCCGATTCCACGCTCACCAAGGGACTGGCCACGCTCATCATCTTCGGCCTCTTCAGTTTCCCTGCTCCCATCATCGCCTCCATCCCGTCCGGCTTCGTCCACCTGCTCGGCTTCCAACAAAATCTTATGCATTGATGATTGAGTTCACCGCCGTGAATTCTCTCTGGAACCAAGCAATGATCGCATCCCGAGCAAATGCCTCTGCCTCCACCCCCACCCTGCCCCAATCGCTACCTTCGCAATTTTTTTTTCATCTCATTCTATTAGAATGAGATTTTGACTCTATTTAGATGAGTCTAAATTCAATTATAAAAGAAATAAATAATTTTTATTTTTTTTAAATAAAAATTAAAATAAATTATTTTTCAACCAAACAATTGAGATGGAGTCATTCATTTGATTTTTATTTTAAATTTTAATTATTTCAACCAAACACTCTCTCAGAGTACCGGAGCTGATTGCGGCTTTTATGGAGATATAATGATCTGTCGCCTCATGGTGAATAGTCTCCACAATTAAGAACTGGTTGAGAGGCCCAGTGATGCTGCTGAGTAGTTTGGAATAAGACACCAAAAGAATGTTTAGCAGCCTGCTTCAGCCCCTTCCATTGGTTCAAAGAACTGCAGCCCAAGATTTCTGCATCAGCCAAGCAAACTGATGACAGTTCAAATGGTGGAGGGTGTAGCTCATCGAGCCGCAAAATTAGAATGTTAGCAGGTCAGATTTGGCAATATTAGTATTCAAATTCAAAATATATTTGTTAGATCCAAATCGAAACCCTAACCTAATTAAACCTTTATATCTATATCCAATATTGGATCCAACGAAGGTCTGGTATCGTATCAGATTTCAAGTACAAATCGAGTATTTAACAAGTTATGGTGACACTTTTTTGAACTATTTTTATAGTTATTTATTGCATCCAAATTGCTACCTCATAAATTGTGAAACATGAAAAAATAATGATATAAAACAAAATAAGAAGTTGTATCCAAGAAAATGCATCTAATCAACCATTGTTTTTGTTCGCTAAGCATCCATACTATCAAAAGATATTAAAAATAGAAAAGATTCTATGATAATCAAGCTTAACATAAATATTTAATCATGATAAAATATATTGTGAAAATGACTACTACAAGTCTAAAAGAGACATGCATGTGAATTTGGTCAAATGAGGTATATAATTTCCAAGATATTGGTGATGAACCCAAAGAACATACCAACCAATGGTGGAGCATTTAGTATCAAGACAACCCACATGATGTATATTTGCAAAGGCTAAAGAGCAAGAGAAGAATCTGAAAGAAAGAACAAGCCATGGTCCACCATGACTTTAAGATATTGAATAATATGATGAAGTGTTGTAAGAAGTAGTTATTGTGGATCATTTTGGCTATTAGAGGAAATGTCTTTTCATAATCAATCCCATGTTCTTGTTTATAGCCTTAAGCTACAAGCCAAGCTTCATACCTGTCAATTGAACTATCAAACTTCCCTTTATTGCATATATCCACTAGCTACCAAGCATAGAAACATCAATAAGTTTAGAAACTAGATCCCAAATGTGATTAGTCTTTAGCGCATGGTAAAGTTGATTGCAATAATGTTTGTACCATTTTGCTGGATTGCCTCCTGATAGAGATAAATATAAGATAATTTAGCATTTCCTAATCTCTACTAGAATTTGAAGTAAAGAACACTAATCATCCTTGTTCTGTTGTAGCAGTCAATATTCTAGAATTATATATATCGGCTTTCCACAATAATTGAACAAGTTTTGCTTGTTGTGATACACCTTGTCCAGTTTTGCCGCAACATCTGCATTGAATTCTATTATCATCTCCATTCATCTATTATGGTTGAAATCTGCGATGAGTGATGAGATACATCATATCTATGGTACTGATCTGTGCATCTAATATAGCGTAGGTGCATAGATGAGTTTCTTGTCAAAGAAGTTCATTCATAATAAATCAAGATTCATAACACATTGGTTTATTATATTAAATGTAATATTTTCAAATCCAGAGCTGAGTTTCATAAGAAATTGCAACACCCTATTTTGATCTCTTTCTTTTTTGGGTTCTTCAAAGATAGGATTTGTGACAAAACTAGCAGATATAGTATCTTGTCCAATCTATAATCCCAAGAGTTTCCATTAAAAAGGACTAAATATTGCTTGATTTATTTGAGAGCAAGCTTTTTTCAAATGTTCCTAAATTTCATAAGCTGTTCTAAATAGTCTCAACTAAATTATCTCAAGTTTTTAAGGAAATATCTTTTTCAATTGAATTCAAAATCCAAATGATAATCCAGAATTTTAGATGGATGGTACCTGAACTATCAGAAAGTTTAGTTGTACAGTCACCTACTTGGGCTCTTGTCCCATGATGACTGATAAAGTAATTTCTTCTTCAATTATAATCAAAACTCCAAAGAAAAGCCGGTCAAGAGTATGTTGACTTTTCTCAACCGATCAATCGGTAACTTCATTTTTTGGAATTCATCATAAAAAAATATGTCAATCAAGCTTCTATTATCAATTAAATTTTTTTATATTATAATTTATTATCATCATAAAGACGATGACCGCATCATCATGAGAAGTCTGAACTCGTCAAACATCCTCATCAAAAAAGGTTATTACATCATCGATACATTGCCTCTTCGATGATGAATCGTCAGTTCGACTTCCTCCCCCTACCTCCAATGAATTCCAAAATCATGTCGATGATGCATGCCATAGGTCAATTGTTGGTATTCTCCTCCTCAGACTGAGGCTAGGAAGGTTGTTCGACTGCCTGGTTCTCTTGGTCGGGGATGTACTTTCTAAGATACCTTCTTCAAATTAGTGCCTCAATTTCATCTTTGAATTGGAGGTAAATCTCGGTATCGTGGCTGTGGTCCTAATGGAACTGATAGTACTTCCTTTGACTATACCTTATTGTTGGAGACTTTATTTCTTCGAGCCGATGAAGGTACCTTTTACACTAAATCTCTATGAGTATCTGGGCTCAAGGAGCGGACAAAAGGGTGTAGGTGTTAAACTACCAAGGTGGGCTCCTCACACGTGAATCCTTCCATGAGGAGGATGACTTACACCCTCCCTAGTATTCTGGGGGGTCCTCTCGAGCCCTTATCTTCTTCTTATACGGATTGCATCCCTCTTCATGGTGTTTCTTCTCTATCGCCTCCTCTGTGTACATACTTTTAGGCTCACACGAGCATCTCAATATAATCCCTAAAATAAGTTTTGTTTAGAAAAATGATTAATTAAGTACTTTTTAAGCTCTTTTTTAGAGGCCACATTACGATCGACTCAGAGGTTATGAACTTCGAGTGTGGTTACATTGAATCAAGCCACATAGTTATGTAGACTCTCATCCTTCCGCTACTAGATAGAAAAAAGGCTTTCAGAATTTAACTATTGTTTTTAATTATTGTCAAAATGTACGACATATATCATTTTTAGCTGCTTAAAAGAATGGATGGTCCTCAGTTGGAGTCCAGAGTACCTAGCTCGGACCGACTTCCTAAGCGCAGCAAGGAAAACGATGCAAAGAAAGGCATTTAATACTTTTTTGAGCAACATGAAAAACTTGTAGCTCTTAAGGTAGTCCAGTGGGCCAATGTTGCCATCATAAGGCTCTAGCTATAGCATCTTAAGCCAAGTAAGAATTAATTCATCCATGATACAGCATAAGAATGGTGGCTGCAAGTTGAAGCTGAGGTTGTCCTTGTATGCCTGGCTCTTTTCTGCGTGGCTTTTAGCCACAATTGATCTCCTAGACTTACCGCTCCAACTCGACTTTGCATCAAGATAAACTCAACCTCTGAGAGTACCCAGGGGTAGAATCTTATTCGGAAGATTTTGGAGAGCATCGACGTCATTCCTCATACCTTGAGCTTTAGCGATGAGGAGACCAGGCTCGACAAAACTCAACCTTTGATCGGATCCATCATGAATGACGTGCTCGCCTAAAGCTTCTGGGGCAAGAGCATCAACTCTGTTGTGAGGGAGCTAGGGGTGGAGTAGGCTCCCACTACTGTTACTGTCCTGTCATCTTCTGGAGGCTCTAGATAGCAATGATCAAATTCTGAATCTATTGCACCAGGTTATTGACTATTATAAGTCCGTCAGGAGGATTGGCATCGCGAGGTGTTAGATGCAGTCATGGTTTTGGCCATTTCTCTTTATTTGTTTTTGCTTATGTGCTTTTTTAGAGGGAAGCAGATCCTTCCTCTAGCATCAATATGATGCCAAGAGTCTTTGGTCAATGGTTGGACTTGGTCTCCTATCAAGGTGGAGGTTGAACATCTATCGACATGGAGATGGCTCTCATTGAAGTAGGGACAGTTCTTCAAAAATACCTGTAAAGAAGTCCACTCATTTGAAATTTTTTGGTGGAGGATTCTCCGATGCTTAAGTTAGTCGGAGCTTTCAGCAAGCAGTAGAGTGGAGAGTGAAAAAATGATAGAGTTCTAGACTTTGTTTCATTAAAAAAGTTGCTTACTTGAGGGTTCTTTTTGTCCTTCTTGATATAAAGGGGAGTAGCTACCCATTACCACTAAGCTCGATAATAGTTCTACAAAATCTATGGCCATTTAAGATAATGGACGTCCATTATTTGCGTCAGGCATGGGCAAAGGTTACATACATTATCTGTGAGGATTTAGTGCGGCGTTTAAGCCTATATGTGTGCGATTAAAAAAAACATCTTGAAGATCTGTGGATGCATAATTGACTTCGGTTGCTCAGCGAGCAAATTAGTCATCGTCACAACACCCTCCCCCCCCACATGCAAGGACAATTAATTATATTTTGCTGATCGAGCCATCTTTTTGAGATAGCGGCATATTTGACCTAGGCGAACCCAATCCTTATCGTAGAAAGGAGGCTCTTGTTAGTCTAGTTGGTGTACAGTCGATGTGGAACTTTGACCAAATCCAAAGTCAATCAATCCCTCTAATCGGTCGATTTTGTGATCGGCCAATGTCCAATTTGCAGGTTAGTAATTATCCAAAGTTGTATTTCTACTTGAGTCCTCATCGAGTAACCAAGTTGCTCTGATCGAAAAATGGCTTATTCCCCCGACAATATTTATATTAATGACATTAGTATTAATGATGGTAGTTTATGCATAGATTCAGCTTGTATAGAATTTTCTGTTCGATATATAGGTGCTAATGTTAATGGCACCGATATTAATGATGGAAGTTTCTGGTTGGTGATAATTAAGGTTCATGATTTATTATGCAGTAAAAAAATTAGCTATTGAAGACTTTTGTTTATTAAGCTTGATTTAGGTATATTTGAGTGAGTCTCTATTCAGATCCACTCATATCTAGACTGGATGATAAAAGTTCTATATTAATGATCCAAACCATTGCATATGATCTATTATCTCTAAACTATATATATGATAAACATCATGCGATTTGAAAGCTTTTAGCCTATGCATCAAGCGGTCAAAATATTGAGCAGTCTAAATAATATTAAATTATATATATAGACTAAGGTCTCTAAATTATAAGCTTTTTTGTATATAAATATTATAGAGATAATAGATCATATCTAACTACTCGGATCATTATTGTAGAGATCTTCATTGTCCAATATAGATCTGATTAGATCTGATTAAAAATTCATTCAACTATAGTCAAGTCTAACTATTTGTTTGTTCTAATTTAAAATAAATTATAGAAACCTTTCCAGGGTTTACATTTATTGCACTTATATTTAATAGTTTAAAAAATCTATACTTAGACCTAATTAAGTTGATGATGTTAATGAAATTGTTTACCTCATATGAAAAGTTAAAATCCCTTGAATGAGAAGGAGGATACATATATTTTATTTTGTTCTTAGGTGACTATTATATCACATAAGGTTATTATGGTTATTTTTGAATTTTTTTCTGATATGACATTTGAATCTCATTTAAAATTAATGATTTGACTAATATTTTATTAAGTTATGAGTTAAATCTTAAGAGGATAAGTATAGTTTTCTTATACTACTAGATGTAAGTATAATTTATTCCAGATGTCAAGAAGATTTTTATAATTTATTATATAATTTATTATATTATTATATAATATTTCACTAGTAGTTGAAAATTTGTATTCCACACACCGTATGCATTATATGCTAGTTATATTATGCATATAAGATTCAACAAATTTCATATATTCAGAATATTTGTGTGAGTCTTTCATAATTTTTTGTTTGACAATTGAGCTTCAAAGACTAGATGCGAATGCTAAGTGTATAGCTAAGTCATGCCCTTGTGATCAAATACAAACGCCTATATCTTTTAATGACTGACCCTTCCAAAACCATTATTACCACCATCATGAAAAAGTGGCCATTATTTATCCAATTAGCCATAATTAAATTTTTTTGCAACATCCATTATTGGCTATTAGTTGTAACAAAAAATAATGAAAAAAAAAACAACAAAATTATGACGCAGCATGCCAATATTCATATAATAATACGAGCCTCCAACTAATGTAGTGATTCTCTTCACAATTTCTCTTTAAAAATTATTTCTTTGCATTGGCACCCTTCAACCTACCAACTCAACCAACCACAAACCCTAGAATTTACAAAACATTAACTATTTTAATTAAACCACTTTTTTTGGGTAAGGATTAAATGCAAACCTTTTCGTACAACATAATTATGATTCTTTAAAATAATTATAAGAACTATTACTTTAAATCACGACATGTCCACCCTACTTGGGCATGAGACAAGTCTAGCTTTAGCTCCATGAGCTTGCTATCTCATGTTTGACAAGTCACAAATACATCAACATGGTTAATTAACACCCATCTCCCAAAAGAGGGTGCCAATTGCTTGCATTACATAGGCTAATTTGCACTACCTAGGAGAGAGTACTACTACATCAACAGTAACAAAGTATTTCCATCACAGAGGCTAGAAATGTCACTTCACCAAGTTATCTACCCCTCTCCACATGACTGCCTAGTTTCCTTTCTAGTGATTCTTGAAAAGTTCAGAGGTGGGCAGTTTGGGAACTGAGCTTAGTAGGGCAGCGCCTTTTTGATTTATGGGTGGCAGCCAAAGCCGGCCGACCACACCGACCGCCGATCTGGAGAAAGCAACGGCTGACGGAATCCAACAAGGAGTCCAGACTCTTTCTCTTCCTTTTCGCTGTTTTCCTCGTTTCATTTCCAAATTTTTGTTTTTTTCCTTGAACCGAGACGGAATACCATTTGAGTCTCTTGATGGAGAGTTAATTATTCGGCTGGCTACTATAAATTTTGCAATTCGGTCACCATTGTTTTGTTAACTCATAATATCCAATTAGTTGGAGAAGTTAAATCAAACGGATGAGAGCAGCTAGTTGATATTACTTTGCTCCTTCAGTTGAATTTAGAGGGTGGGTGGTGGTCCGAAGTCGGCATTTTCTGCAGCCTCTTTATGCAGTGGGGTGCTGGATGTTGACTATTTAGCTCATGGGGATTTTTGGAGTCTTGCCCTGATTTGACTGTTGACAGGATGTTTAATGACCCCGCAATTTCATTGTCATTTTATGCCTGATTTGTCTGCAAAATCAACTTAAAATACTGTTTATTTTTTTAAAAAAATTATTATCAAAGATTAAAGATAAAATTAATGAAATAAAGTATGCTAACAAGGTTTGGAGCCATCACATGACCCTTTGAAAATATACATATAATATGTTAACCAAATATAAAAATTTAAAATTTAAAAAATAAAAATATTAAAATAAAAATATAAGATATTTTAAAATTCAAATAGATTAGTGATAATATCGGTAAGATTATTAATTTATTCAATAAAAAAATAATATTGATGTAGAATTATGTGTAATGTATATACCATAAATTAAATATTAGAATATATATTTTTCAAACATTGGGAGAGAAACTGTAATTGTCCCCGGCCTTGAGGAGGGATGAGATAATTTACTCAAATTGATATCTATGTCGGAGCTACTAAAATTCCTATATAATAGCCACTTTTATAATGATGATTAAATAACAATCCAAGCGTTAATTTCTTTTCAAGTAAAAAAAGATCATGTAATAACTAATTGAGGAGTTTCAATGGTTTTACAAATTAAGCATGCCAAATTTTTGGAATTTGGATTAATAGATCTTGAATCAGGCATATCCAAGTGATTTTCAAATAGATCGAGCTCAAGTTAGATCAGCTTTGCAAATATTTAGACTTGGCATTTGAGCTGCTTAGATAGGTTGGATTTTGAATTGAAACCAATCTTATATTAATATTTATAGGTAGTAGTCCATCATCAAGCTAAGCTTTTTTATTAATTGAGCCCATGATGTGAGCCTAATTAGTTTTCTTTTCAAACAAACTTGAATTGATATAGTATTTATCTCTACTATATATTATAATACACTATTTTAGATTGGGTCTATCTTGCAAAACAATTATTCATAAATTTAATAACAAATATTGTTTAGCAAATACACTACAAATTTATTTAAAAAAATTGATTATAAAAATAATAGATAAATAAAAGTAAGAAATCTATTATGATTTTGCCATTGGCTTAATGAACTAGATCCCTTCCCCTATTAGAGATCGAGGTTGACTAATATTATTCTTAAAGATTTTGATCCAAATAATTTGTTCAAAAATTTTCTTAGGTACGAGTCATGTATACGTAGATACTTCATTTTTTTCACAGTAAAATTTTTTTCTAAAAAAATATTTATTAATTTTAAAATTAAAATAATAGTAGTTATTAGAGGTTAGAAGTATACATCATGGGGAGCCATTCTCTAGTTTTTTCAAGATCAATTTGAATAGTAATATATTAAATGAAGGTGATTTGAGTAGAACTATTTTTGTTATTAAAAATATGAGTGATGTGTTAATTGCATGAGAAGATTTGTCATATATTATTAAAAAAATTTAAAAACTTCGTGCATCATACTGACGGGGACGGTTAGTAAGTGGCTTTCTGGATTGAAAGACTGTCAAAATTGTTTAAGAATTATAGCAGTCTTTCAATCTTTAAAGTAAAATATAGATACAAATAAGCATCGTACCTCTGAGTTGGGATGGTTGGGATAGGTACCTCTGAGTTGTCTTTTATTTTATTTTTTTGATTGATGAGGATGTATTTGTAAATTAGTGTTGGCATAAATCACGTGCTTATCGCACGTGCCAACTACCATAACACCCGTTCAAACTTGAATTAAAGAGAGAAGTGCAGCAATCACGAAGTGGGGATCTATGCTATCAGACACGAATATATTAGTTTATATCCTGTTCGGTCGTGCTGGCAAGAACGGCAAACCCCACCGAGGTTTGCGCATCTCGATGGTGGTGTATCGATTATTTTGTCAAATGGACGAAACTACTCTTAACATTTAACAAAATAACTTTATTGCTATGATGTCTTTTAACTGACCAAGCTGGAAATGAGGAAGAGTATGGGGGCAATTAAGTCAAAAAGAAACTTTGTCTCTTGTCATCTCCGGACGCATTATTAAACGCGAGACCGGCTGCCGGCCGGCACGGGTAGGCTTTCCAGCTGTAAAGTGGGGCCCAATATGATACGTGAAACCTTTTACCTCTTGGCGCTCGATCTGGGCCCCGGATCTAATAATCCTTATCACCCGTTAAGGTTCGTCTCACCTGGAGGTGACAAGACGTCGACCATGTTGGGGCTGCGCACGTGCCGAACCGCAATGTCGCTCCAAGGTTGGTGTGCAATGTAGTGGCGAAGGGTCGATTAAGTTGAGTTTGAGCTAGCTCAAGCAAGTTAGAAAAATAATATACAAAACTGCGAGCCATCCTAAGCTGTTTTGATATTAAGTTTAGGCCAAGGTTTTCACGTGGGCCATGATCTCACTTAATATAGGTATTGGTTTAAATTCTAGGTCTGGTTATCCCACTCTATATAAATAAATTTAAAAATGAGATATTGATCAATATCAAAAGATATATAGTAGTCATTTTTTGCACATTGTTAAATAATTTTTTAATTAATAAGTTTGAAATTAATGTTTAAATGCACTCGTAATCTGGGATTTGTCATATTGACTAAGATTTTAATATCTCAATCCAAAAATATCGACAATATCTTGGTAAATCTCAGTTTCCTGCAAATTTTTTTACTCACTATATTTGGCTGAGATAAATCAAGATCTTGATTTTACTTCTTGGCAACTTACTGAGATAACTAATGTATTGAGATTTTTCCCTTTTTGTTAGAGAATATGAGATTAATAAGCTGCAACCATGTTAGTCACTTGCAATTTCCATCTTCCTCTTACACTATCTCATTTAGAATCTCTCCTAATTTCATCGAGGTAAGCTATTTTAAGCATTGGAGGGTAACCATCAGGATGAAGAAAATAGGCCGTTTCAGGAATGGATCGTCAGGAAATATTTAAAAAAAAAATTTATAATAATCTAACAAAGATTTTATCTTTTACCTAATTTACAGTGAAATAGGGATCAAATCCCCAAAGGATTCTGAATCCAAAGCCTCACAAAGGTTTGAACGTACAAATCCTTTACTTCGCATGCACATCAGGCTTCGCATAAAAGCGGGATGAAATCTTAGATTGATGCACCTTTACAAAGCAATAAGGGAGGGAAGAGAACCTCTGATGTGACATCTCACACCAGTAAGAGAGGACCCCAAAGAGCCTCCACACCTTGGAGAAGATGGAATGCCCAAAGATCCTCCACATGCTTCTTCTCTCTCTTTCTTATCTTAGCACACAATCTAATTGTTATGCTATGATAGTTAGAGGTCCTCTCTATTCATAGATAATTCTCCATGACCCATAAGATTAGAATTTTTAATTCAAATAGGCTTTGAATCAGTCCATAACTTATCAAAGAAGAAGTCCTAAAAAAAAAGAATTGGTACCTAACTAGGACCCTCATGCACCCACGCCTACATCCAAGTGTGGGGCGGCACCATGCAGCACCCCACCACCTCTTGATCAGCCATGAGGAGAGAGAGAGTTCCAGTAAAAGTAGACTCTAAGGATCTAATTCAAATATGGATCAATTTAAATTCAATTCGAATCTGATTCGAATCAATTTTGAATAGGCTGTCAATCCCAAACTGTTTAAGATTTAGAACTTAGTTTTTCAATCCAAAGTTAATTAAATCAGATCTAATTTGAAATTAATTAAGACTTATATCTAATCTCTTATAGACTCTTTAGATCATAATCAAATCTTATTCATCCCCGAAATTGAACATAAACCTCATGTCTAGCGCTAGGTAGACATAGTCAACTATTTAATCCAGTATGACTCATAACTTAATTCTCAATCAACTTAATCTATTTGTTCAATCAAGTCATGTACTTCCAAATAGAACATATAGACTTAGATCAATTCTTTCTTATATCGTTTGACTTTGTGCATAACTCTATAGGTTCGAACACTAAGCTATAGCACAGGAACTATTTTCTATACTAATCGAAGTTACCATCTAGTAATGATTTCCGACGTCTGGATAGGTCGAATATTTATAAGATAATATTCAAGAACCTATGTATATGGTTACTGCATAATTCATCCCTTTGATCCTGAATGCTCTAGGACGATCTAGGGTTAAACTGTCAACCCTGAAGGATCATCTACATTATATTCCAACTTTTCAAATCCATCACATGGATTATCCTGTTCAAGATTTACTAAATTGAAATATAGTAATGCATCAGCTCCTATAATCCGAAGGGATCAATTTCATCTTGATCCACACTCAGACTTCGTAAGTACTTGACTATACCCAATATCTTCCATCACTGCATTAGAAATACAGATAGTTCGACACCAAAACATAAGTTACTACAATCACATGGTGATCTCAAATCTGAGGGATACTTATGCCCATATCTTCGTGAGCTGCTCTTGATAGTAGAGCGCTCAGCATGTGAGTCACTTATTCAGTGATGATGTATTTCTACATTTCACTGTATGCTATATCAGTATCTCATACTCCTTGTTAAGAGGACAACCAACCTATATGACACACAATGACTTTCACTCGATAAACATCATCATCCTTTAATGATATATCATTTGGTCGCGAATATATTTAAGAACTATATGATAAATTCTTTTTATCGAATACTTTATAGTTTTAAGGACTTCATCACAACACAAGAGTTTTAACAAAAAAGATGTAACTTTATATGAATGATGCTAAAATAATTTTATTCATTGATAATAATTCATATATATATTACAAAATGAGCTCAATCGTCCAAACAATTGATTTTAGGATACATTTTACAATAACTCTCACTTGAACTAAAGTCAATCAAGACAGTATCTTGTATCCATCTTTCACTTATGATCATCGAACTCTTTAATCCTGAGAGCTTTAGTGAAGGAATCGGCTATGTTCTCCTTTCCATCGATCTTCTGAAGCTCGAATCATCTCGATCCACGATCTCACATACAAGGTGATAGCAATGCAAAATATGCTTGGTACGTTGATGTAACTTTGGTTCTTTCGTTTGAACTATAACTCTAGTACTGTCATAGTATAGCATAATAGAGCCATCTATAGAGGGTATAACTCCAAGCTCGATGATGAACTTCTACCAATCACACCGTCTTCTCTGCAGTATCAAATGTAGCAATGTATTCTACTTCGCATATAGAATCGATCATAGTATATTGCTTGGACTCTTTCAGCAAATTGCTCCTCCATTTAAGATAAATACGAGTCTGATATACTTCTGCTGTCATCATGATCTGATTGAAACTGAAATCAGTATATCCCATAAGTTTCAAATCAGTATCCTCATAGATAAGTCATTGGTCCTTAATATTTTTTAAATACTTAAGAATTGTCTTCACAACCTTCCAATGATTTTCATCCGAATCAGATTGATACCTCCTCACTACATCTAGTGAATAGGCCACATTGATCTCGTACACATCATGACATACATGATAGACCCCACTGCTGAGATCATACTCATATGCTCTTTATCCTGAAGATTTGTCGAACAATTCTTCTTGGAGAGAGTAATCCCATGGTTTATCGAAAGATAGTCTTTTTTAAAATTCTTCATGTTGAACCATCTCAACACGATGTCGATGTACATGGATTGAGACAATCTAAGTAATCTTCTAGATCTATCTCTATAGATCTTCATCCCTAACATGTAGGATGGTTCTCCTAAATCTTTCATGGAGAATTGTGATGAGAGACATAGCTTTACAGTCTGCAAAGCTGGGAGTCATTTTCTATTAACAGTATGTCATCTACATATAGTACAAAAAAGATGACTACAGAATCATTAGCTCATTTTTAGACGCAAGGCTCTTTTTCTAACGAAGTCATACATTTTGATCATTATCAAAACGCATGTTCCAACTCTTAGATGCCTGCTTCAGTCCATAGATAGACCTATTTAGTTTGCACACCTTAGATTCGCCTGTGGATATGAATCCTTCATGTTGTATCATATACACCTATTCTTTCAGCTCCTCATTAAGGAAAGCAAT